>NC_077233.1:135204574-135499574 GCF_027887165.1 Monodelphis domestica | reverse complement strand
ATCTAACACAGTGACTGGCACATAGTAAGTGATTAATAAATTAGTGCTAATTGTTCCATACATACAAGAGCACACGTGACAAGATGAGAAATTGTGGATGACTGCTAGCTTGTGCCATTGGAATGAATATCCATAATGATGTGATCCCAGCTCCATAGAAGCCTTGAAGGAAAAAATATAAGTACACATACACAGCACTGTACTAGCTTGGTACAAAGATAGAAAATGACTTAATCCCTACCTTCAGGGAATTTACAGTCTAGCAACTGCTTCTTTTCATACACTTCACCAACCATAGGACAAAGACTTCAGACATATATACCCACAGGAAAATTACAGCTGTGGCACTTGGGCCAAAGATGGTATACAGACTATTAGCTCATGGCAAAGTGGCTGAGGATGTGAAGGGAGGCAGGTACATGGGAATGGGAATGGAGTAATCTACCAGTTTACCCTCTCCTTTCCTTCCATGAATTGAAGAATCCATTTGCACCCTTATTCTCCACTGCAGAGAAGCTAATGTTTTAGGGAGTGTTCTCAGGTTCACACTCAACCCACTCCTGGGGATCGACTTGGCCTAATCCATTTGGTGGGTTCCCTCTGTGTGCACATTTGCACAGAGAGCTGCCAACTTCCTCTTCCTCTCCAAGCCAGCAAGTGAATGAAGACTTGGCATGCCACTTGGAGAAAGTTGCCAATCCCTGGCAAAGGAGACACAGACATATATATCATACGCTTAATGGGGGCACCTCCTCAGGAGAAGTGCTCTAATCCTCACACTCTGTTCCCTTATCTTAGGGAAGTTTAGGTGGGACCCTAGAAAGTGGTAACAATCGGCAGATGAAAGACTGGGAGTACCATGCTTAAATTCTGTGATTCATCCACTAATTCATTGTGTGACTTTGGACAAGACACCTGACCCCAGTGGATGGGATCTTCATCCTTAAAAGGAGAGGTGTTATGGCATCTCTCTCTATGGGGAGACAACTCAACGTATAACATCTTTTATTCTTCTTTATTTTTAAAGTGCTGAGTAGATTAGTCTGGGGATGCTTCATTCAGGGTGAGGAATGATTAGGATGGGGCATATGTGCTGATGTATGTGAGAGGCCAAGGGTGTAGTGGAAAACAGTACTGAACTTGGAATTAACTCTGATTTTTCCAACTTTGTTACTTAATCTTTCTGAACCTCAGTTTCCTTATTTGTAAAATGGAGTAATAATCTTACAATACTTTGTCATATAGGGTTATTATTGTCGTTGTTTAAAAACTCTTACCTTCTGCCTTAACTACAGTTCTAAGACAGAAAAATGGCAAGTGCTAGGCAATTGGAGTTAAGTGATTTGCCCAGGGTCACATAGCTAGAAAGTGTCTGAGGCCAAATTTGAACCCAAGTCTTTCAGACTCGAAGCCTGGTGCTCTCTCTATCCATTGTGCTACCTAGCTGCCCCTAACTGGTATTTTTTTCCAAGAAAACCACTAACAGGGTCAAGAGTAGTCAGATATGCCGGACCATCATGACTGTCTTGATCATCAGACATGACTGACCAACAATAAATAACCATTTGTTGGCATGTGCTTTGGGTGGGTTAGCTCTTTGGTTAGGAAGCCACCACTGGTTCTTATAGGGAGCAGGTAGTTAGTGTTGGACAATGATAAACTATAAATCCTTCTCAATTCTCCTTTTTAGGCAGCAGTCTCTTGAGTGTTCCCATCATGAAGGCCAGTCTTCCTTCTTTTCTGGGAGACCCTGAGGAAAAGTGACCTGCAGGTACCTCTTAAGCCTTGACCTTCCTTAGCCCAAGTGGGGGATTCTCTGTCGAAGACCCCAGTGGCTATTTCCATCAGCAAGGCCCTCTTTCCCCTGGCTGGCTCAATTGCTTACTCACTTTCCCATTCTCCCTCTCAAGCTCAGGGAGCAGCTGTGGCAGCCATCTTAGGGAATCCAGCCAGCTGCTGCACTGGGGGAGGGGGCACCCGACACTCCAGAGAAAAGGAGGAGCCCATTTCTTTGTTCATCTCAGAACTGATGCTAGACCCTCTCGGGAAAATCCTCTGGGCTGTGTTGCCCAAGTTAGCTGGTTGCTTATTAGGAAAAATTTTGGAGAGGTGGTCCTAATGGGAGAATTCTCACCCTTTCTGTAAGATTTTCTAAGAAATGCAGTTTCATGTCTTTCAAGTACTTATAGTAACTGGAACTAGGCTAACAAAGTGTTGTCCAGTAGAATTCTCTAAGGTGCCAGGCCTAATGAACAGATAAGCATGATTTATAATTGGTAGATTCACTGTTTCTATGGGACAAGGCTTATAAAATGCTTGAAAACACTTGGTTCCTTCCTTTCAGTAGGTTAAACATCCCTCCCTCCACAATCTGCCCCCCACTTTCTTCCTCTCTGTCTCTGTTTCTGTCTCCCTCCTTCTTCCTCCCTCTTCTTCCCTCCCTCCTTCTCTCTCTCTCTCTTCCTTCTTCTCCCTCTCCCTTTCCCTCCCTCCCTCTCTCCCTCCCTCCCTCCCTCCCTTTCTCTCTCTCTCTCTCTCTCTCTCTCTCTCTCTCTCTCTCCCCATCTCATACACACAAATATATATATGTATATATATATACACATACACACAAATATGTACCTATATGACATTTATATTGTGTTTCATTTATTCAGCAATTACTTATTACATGCCACATTGTGTAAGGCGCTTTGGAATACAAAAACAAAACCAGGAGAGTATTTGGAGAGGAGGTAGAAATCAGGGAAAGCTTCACGGATGAACATCTGATTTGAGAGATGAGGATCATAAAAAGTAAAGCTGAGGAGAGAATAGATTGCAGGAATGCAAGGCAACTCATCTAAATGTATGGACATAGGAGGAGGCTGCTAGGCTGTAGTAAATGGGACATTGGATTTGGAGATAGGGTAGAACCTGAATTTGAATTCTGCCTCAGACATTAACTGTTTTTTGCCTTGGGACAAATCACTTAACCTCTCCAAATGACATCTGGAAATTTCTCATTCATAAAAAGGAAAAGGGCAATAATAGCGCTATCCTGCTTCATAGGATTGTTACAAAAGCTCCAATATGATACTATTGGTAACACTTTGAATTTTAAAGCACTATATAAATACAAGCTATTATTCTGGAGGAGAAAATGTTTCAAATTGTTAACATCTTCCTTTGACTAGAATGCAGAGTACAGGAAGGGGATTGATAGGGAATCAGGCTAAAAACTAGGACATCTAGATGGCTCAGTGGATAGGGGAGCCAGGCCTGAAGACAGGAGATCCTGGGTTCAATTTTGGCCTCAGATACTTCTTACCTGTGTGACCCTGCCTAGCCCTTATTGCTCTTCTGCCTTGGAACCCACACCTAGTATTGATTCTAAAACAGAAGGTAAGGGTTTTAAAAAAAAAGAAAGAAAGAAATGTAGGCTATAGCTAGATTGTGAAGGATCTTAATACTAGGCTGAGACGTTTGTAGTTTATCCTGCAAGCAAAAGGTTTGTGAAAAAGAGTGACATGGTCGGACCTTTGCTTTAGGAAGATTAACTTAGCATCTGTGCTGAGAAGAAATTGGAAAGATAGGCTGGAGCCAGATTGTGAAGGGCTGTGGATGCCAAATGGAGGAGTCTGAATTTTATCCTGAAGGCAGTTGGGGACTCATTGAGTCTTCTTGAGCGAAGAGTGGCACGGTCAGCCTGGGCTTAGAAATATCAATCTGGATATGGGGTGAAAGATACATTGCAAAGAAGAGAAACTGGACACAGGAAGACCATTCAGCAAACCATTGCAATAGTCCATGGGAAGAGAGATGAGCACCTGGGATAAGGAGTGCATAGTATAAATAGAACAAAGGGGATGGGTGTGAGATATATTGAGGAGGTGGAATTAACAAGGTTTGGCAACTGACTGGATACAGGAAATGAGAAAGTCAAGAGGATGACTTTTAGCTTGGGTAATTAGAAGAATGGTAGTATCCAGTGACAGAAATAGGGAGTTGAGTAGAAGCAGGTTTAAAGGGTAAGGAAATGAGTTCTGCTTCTCTTAAAAAAAAAACACAACAAACTCTAACCAATTCTTACTTTCTGCCTCAGTAACGAGACTAAGGCAGAAGGTTAAGGGCTAGGCAAATGGAGTTAAATGACTAGCCCAGGGTCACATGGCTAGGAATTTGTCTGAGACCACATTTGAACCCAGGTCCTCCTGACTCCAAGCCTGGCTCTCTATCCACTAAACCACCTAGCTACCTTGTGATTTTGTTTTAAATATAATGAATGTAAAAGGCTGATGGAACACTTAAGTGGAAATATTGAGCAAGTACTTGGGGCATGTGGGACTGGAGCTTAGGAAAGAAATGAGGACTAGATTTATCAGTTTAGGAGTCATCTAGATATATAGATGCATGGAAATTGATGAGATTACTGAAAGAAAGGATGGAGAAAGAAAAGAAAAGAGCCTTGGATAAAGCCACCAGGTATGCCCATGAATAGCATATAGGCTATGTATATTAAGCTTGTAATAAAGACCAGGAAAGAATCAATCTGAAAATAAGAAAAGAACCATGACAGAGCAGTGTCATGAAATCACAGGGAGGAAATGGTACACAGGAGTGGTGTTGTCAATAGCACCAAATGCAGCAGAGGGGTCAAGAAGATTAAGGACTAAGAAAAAGATGAGACAGAGAGAGAGACAGACAGATAGACAGACAGGCAGGCAGAGACAGGCAGAGAAAGAGACAGAAAGAGAGACACAGAGACAGAGAAAGAGAGACAGACAGAGACAGAGAAAGAGAGAGAGAAGTTCTGTCAAGTAATTGGATCAAAACTCAGATTGCAAGGGGTTGAGAATGAGTAAGAGTTAAAAAAGTAGAGGCAACCATTGTTGAGTTTTTTCCTCAAAGTTTGGCTGTGAAAAAGAGAAGAGATATTGGTTAATAACTTGAGGTAATAATAGGATTGAGTGAAGATTTTTTTAAAGGATGTGATAGATATAGGTCTGAATTAGGGTGGTGGTCCTCTGACTGGAGAAAATGAGACAGTTGTAGAGAAATTTAGAGTAAAAAGCACAAAACTTAAATATGGAGGGGGAAGGGAAAGTATTATGATTCATTAACTCATGTGATCTTCACAAAAATCCAATGAGGGAGGTAGAGAGTGATACTATGAAATGGTTCACATGAATCACAAATGAAAGAATGCTAGACAGAACCAAGAGAACTAATTTTAAATCTAAGCTGTGAAACTTTCTAACTGTACAATAATGGACAGGTTACTTAATCTCTATGAGCCCAAGTTTCCTCATCTGTAAAATGGGTTCAAGTATTATTGAAGTCACTTCATCCTACAGAGGAAAATGGTGGGAAAAATATCATAAAATCAGAAGCAGTAGTAGAAGGATTAATTTGCAAAACATTTGATAAGGGTCATTCCAAGAATTTTTATGGATGAAACTGGAAGGAATCAAATTAATCAACATTTACTTAGTTACTGGTAGGTGGGAAATTCTGTGCTAAGCACTGAAGATATAAAGACAAAAATAAAATAGTTCCTGCCCTTAAGGGATATACATGCTAACATATGAAAAATAGGAAATATCTGTCAACATTTCTGTAACAGGCTATTTTATCCACCAGTGGCAATGAAACTATCATTCTTGGACATCAGATGGCACTAAATAAAAACCCAAGCATATGGAAAAACAAATGTACACAGGGGAGATCTATCCTGGGAGAATCACAATTCTTAGGATGTTGAAGGATTCTAAAGGTATATGAGAGTGAAGATGCTGAATTAATGAAGGCTAGTCCAGGTGGTAGTACTGTGATATTCTGATATATCTGTGATCTCATTGATATGGTATAGATAGTATAGAAAGTATAGAACTGTTCAATGGTGTAGTAATAACACATAACAGGGTTCTAATGGTTTTGAAATATAGACTTTCTTTTTCCTTTTATCTTTTAAAGAATAAGAGAGATACTGGTATCTATCTGTTAATGAAGTTTGTTAATAAAATTATGATATTTGAATGTATCTGTGATCTCACTGAGGTTGTATAGATGATATAGAACCATTCAATAGTATAGATCACAAGCCCTCTGATCCCTCTCATTCTATGTGAGTCTTGTTTATATCTTCCTGAAAATCTTTGCCAAGGGGCTTGACCTAACACGCTGGATGCCCTTTAGATCTCCGACATGGTGTGCACACCAATGGAATGTGTTGGCTTTGCATTGATCATTCCTTGCTCTCCCCTCATGACTAGCTTTCCTTCTTTTTGAGTCATACAACTCCTCAATGACATCCCTTAATCTGCTTCTTTTGCAAAATTCTTTGTGGGTATTTATGCTTGCAGCTTACTCATGCCCATCATGGGACTGTCCCCCTTTGCCTTTTGGATGACCTTCTACTTTAACTCCTTGGAGATCATTGATGATATTCCATGACTTCAAGCCACAGAGCAGCCCCAGAAGAGTTTTTTTTTTTGAAATATGGACTTATTGTGGTGACAGAAATAACTGACATTCTCTGGTCCTTGAAATTTGCAAAGTACTTTATATATATATTACTACTGTAGATACTTTAAAAATGATATTATTATTATTATAAAAAAGTGATTGAGGAGTCAATAACTACTGACCACATGCCCAGTTCCTTATCTCTTTAAAATATTTATGGGGGTAATTTAGATATGTATTGAGGGCATCTTTGATGAAAAGAGGAGAAGAGAACAGACATGCATTTAGAAATCATGTCATTTATCATACCACATCTTTATTGTCACACAATGAATAGAAAGGTGCAGAGAAAACAAGATGCTACTGGGCTTATTGTATGTTGACTAGAAAAAAAATCAATTGATTCAGTAGAGCAAAACACAGCTCTCTTCTCCCAAGGAATCTCCCCTACCTATGTTAAGATTATACAAGATTCCTTGGTAGGTGGAACATCAACAGAGATAATTTTTATTTATTCAGGGATTTTCTGATAACTAAAATCAAGTAAGAGGGACAGCTACGTAGCACAGTGGGAAAAGTGCTGGGCTCAGAGTTGGAAGCATCTGAGTTCAAATATGACTTCAGATACTTCCTAGCTGTGTGACCTTGGTCAAGTTGCTTAGCCCTTACAGTTCTCCTGCTTTGAAACCAGTACTTAGTATTGATTCTAAGACAGAAAATAAAGGTTTTTTTTTCTTTTAAAAAAATAAAGTGGGGGGCAGCTGGGTAGCTCAGTGGATTGAGAACCAGGCCTAGAGACGGGAGGTTCTAGGTTCAAATCCGGCCTCAGCCACTTCCTAGCTGTGTGACCCTGGGCAAGTCACTTGACCCCCATTGCCTAGCCCTTACCACTCTTCTGCCTTGGAGCCAATACACAGTATTGACTCCAAGACAGAAGGTAAGGGTTTAAAAAAAATAAAGTGAGGCAATAAAACTAAAACTAAAATAATGCATGTTGGCCAAAGGTGTTTGCTTCTTTGATGGGGAATGTCAAACATAGCATCTGCTGGGAAGAAGGCTTTCCCATAGATGATACTGTTATGATTGTGGACGATGTGCTGATTTTAATAACCAATGCTAGTACACTGAGGAGACTTCTATATGAGATTCAAAATGACTCAGAAGAGTTCAGCCTAATAACTCATATGGGGAAACTCAGATGGATAAAAAATGTCTATTGCTTAGTCTGTGATATGTAGTTGGATAGAGAATTGATTGAGCTAGTTCATCAGTACATGTAGATCTTAACCAGATACTGCAGATGGATGATGCATTGACCCCAGAACTGAATAGAAAGAAGGGATCAGGCTTGATGGCATTTGGGAAAGGCACAGCCCTTGCAAAGATCCAGAATTTCTCCCAGAAACAAACATTCCATGTATTTAATGTCAGTATGCTTCTGGTGATGCTCTATGGCTGTGAATCTGGAATATTGTAGTTTTCAAAGAATTAAAATTGACGTTGATTCAAAGGGTAATGGAGAGCCATATGGTGTCAATAAATAATATTAATAACAAATATTTATATAACACTTTAACATACACAAAGTGCTTCACAGATGCTATCTCATGTGGTCCTTATGACAATCTTATGAGAGAAGGTGTTACTATTCTCTATTTTCTAGAAGAGGAAACTCAGATTGAGATAAAACAACCTACCCAGGATCACATAACTAAGGGAGTATCTGGGGCAGGATTTGTACTCAGGTCTTTTTGACTACAGCCTCAGCACTTGATGAATAGTGCCACCTAGCCACTTAAAGGGGCTACAGCATCATTCCAAGATGAATTGTGTCAACAGAAAGGCATAAAAGATATAATCAAAGTATCATATGTGTGACCTATTTGGTCAGATGTGATGGTTAGTTCACCTGCTGCACCATTATCCATGCAACATTAAGAGAGTCTGAGAAAGGTCTTTGCAAATTGAGTGGACCTACTGTGGAGAGTGTGTGTGGGAATGAGGGTGAGTGATAGATAAAAGTTGAATAGGATGAGAGAGCACAGGTGGATTATCCATGTCAGTGAGATGACAGCCATTGAAATAACCGTCATCAGGTTGTTGTGAGAAAAGTGCTTTGTGCCACATAAATGTGAGGTTTTTTTATGTCTTCATTTTATAGCTGGATGGCATAGTCCATCAAGTGCTAGGCTTGTAGTCAGAAACTGAATTCAAATCCTGTCTCAGACATTTACTAGCTGTGTCACTTGGCAAATTGCTTGATTCCTCTCCATCTCAGTTTCCTTGTCTGCAAAAGGATGATGAGAAGAGCACCTACCTTGCAGCTTTATCATGGAATCAAATGAGATAACATACACAAAGCACTTTGCAAACCTTAAGACACTCTATAAATGCTTTAATGCACTATTGGTATTGCAAAAAGCTCAGATTTGTACTCTTCCTATACCCAACATACCTTCTCTTTGCAGATGCTGTGAAGAAATTGTTGAACTGGGCACAATTTCAATAGAATGTAAATTTTGAGGGAGGGACTGTTTTCCCTTTTTATTTTTAGCTTTTGGTCTTTCTGAGGGGAGGATGGAAGCAGAACCTAGGTCACCAGCTTGAAAAATTGCACAGAGCCCTTTTCATCCAGTCCCCCAGGGGATTTGCCTGGCAACCAGAGAGAAAGGAAAGGTTTCTCCTCACATCAGCTCAAGACAACTCCTTTGCAGTTTGGCTAAGTTGGGATGAGTGAAATTTCACTGGGGGATGATAGTCATTTAAAGGAATTTTAGACTTGAATTCTGGAAGGAATTTGTCCTGAGAAAACACAGGTGACAAGAAGAGTGTTTGAAAATTGTGGTATCTGTTGGTGATGGAATACTATTGTGCTTAAAGGAATAATAAAGTGGAGGAATCCCATGGGGACTGGAACAACCTCCAGGAAGTGATGCAGAGCGAAAGGAGCAGAACCAGGAGAACATTGTACACAGAGACTGATACACTGTGGCACAATCGAATGTAATGGACTTCTCCATTAGTGGCAATGCAGTGATCCTGAACAACCCAGAGGGATCTATGAGAAAGAACACGATCCACAATTAGAGGAAACACTGTGGGAGTAGAAACACAGAAGAAAAACAACTGCTTGAATACATGGGTCGAGGGTGATGTGGTTGGGGATGTAGACTGTAAATGAACATCCTAGTGCAAACATCAACAAATGGAAATAGGACACATGTAAAACCCAGTGGAATTGCTCGCCAGCTACGCAAAGGGGTGGGGGGAGGGGAGGGGAAGAACATGAATCACGTAACCAAGGAATAATGCTCTAAATTGACTAATTAAATAAAATTTCCCCCCAAAAAAGAAGTGTTCAAAAGATAAACAATGTCAACCCAAGGGGTTGCTCTGGCTTTTGCTGGATGCAAGGTTGGGTTGAGCCTACAGTAGTCCTTGAAACTTTGGCTAACGAACCGTGCCTTCTCGTTTGGGGAAAAGAGGCAAGCCGGTGACTGTAATTCAGGGGAAGAACTAGAGGGGGCAGCAGAGAGTAGAGTACCTGCAGAGACACTATAACAGCCTGAGACCAGCAGACACAGCAGAGAGTAACTACAGGTTAGCCAAATTGTCCCGGCAGAGAGCAGCTCAGTCTGTATTGAGCAGCCCAGCAGAAAGAGCAGGCCCGCTGAGGACCCATCTGCCCCAGAGACATTACAGGAGGATTGCAGTTGCTCTGGAAGGGTGCCTATATCAGGAATGGTGCCACCCCAATTAAAGGGGTGGCTTAGGGCAGAGCAAGTGCTACAGAATTATCATCAATTATTATTATTGTTTTTAAAACCCTCACCTTCCGCCTCAGATTGTATTGGCTCCAAGGCAGAATAGTGGTAAGGGCTAGGCAAAGGGGGTTAAGTGACTTGTCCAGGGTCACACGCCTAGGAAGTATCTGAGGTCAAATTTGAATCCAGGACCTCCCTCTCTAGGCCTGGCTCTCAATCCATTAAGCTACCCAGCTTCCCCTGTGCTACAAAATTATTAAAACACATATACCTCATGATTATTATGAAGAAAGCAAAGTCTAAACCTCAAAGTGTTATTTAAATGTGTGTTGTTTTTGTCTTCGGATTATAGATAAGGAAGCAGATTATTAATGGTATTCTTTTGCTTCGAAGACTCTTTCCAGATGGTGTAAAGTCTCCCCGTGAGTTGATTCCCACCGTAGTGGAAAGTAAATGCCTCAAGGGAGGCCCTGTTTTTGGTTTTGATGTCTGTATCCACAGTGCTTAGCACAAAATAGCTATCTAATTAGTATTTTTTGAATTTAGTTATACATACTTGGATTAGGTATCCGAGGTCTCTTCCTGGACTAATTATATGGATCTATGAGATTGGTTGAATGTGAAAGCAGGTTATTATTTTGTAAGGAGAATATTGAAACAACTCTGACTTGCTTTGGAGTACTCCCCTGGGACAGTGTGTGTTGGGAGGACTATCCTGCCATTTTCTCCGAGGAATCGTCAACCTTTTCTTTATATATCTGATAACAATAATTAGTATTTCCATTCTTCTTAACCTTAAACAACTCTGTGGAATAATACAAGTACTACCACCATTTGTCATATGAAGAAACTGAGGCACAGACTGGTAAAACAATTTGTTCATTTCTGCATAATTTGTAGGAAGGGTTGGAGCCAGGTTTAAAATATAGGTCTCTTCTCATTTTGTTTCTTCTTCTTTTTTTTAAGCCCTTACCTTCCATCTTAGAATCAATACTGGGTATTGGTTCTACAGCAGAAGAGCAGTAAAGGGCTAGGCAGTAGGGGTTAAGTGACTTGCCCAGGGTCACACAGCTGGGAAGTGTTTGAGGCCATATTTGAACCCAGGACCTCCCATCTCTAGGCCTGGCTCTCAATCCACTGAACCACCCTCTCTTCTTACTTTGAAGAAATTACCCCCCCGCAACTTTTAAGGTTTTATTATATCTTTCCACAATTACAAGTAGAGACAATTTTAAACATGTTTTCTATCATTTTGTGATCTAAATTCTCTCCCTCCCCTGGGACAGCAAGGAACCTGATATAGGTTATACATGTGCTATCATGCAATATGTTTCTCTCTATTCGTGTTGTGAAAGAAGACAATCACAAATATCAGGAAAAACTCATAAAAGAAATAAAGTGGAAAATGGTATGCTTTGATTTGCATTCAGATTCCATCAGTATGGAGCTTTATTTTCCAAATCCCAAATCAGGACACATGGTCTAACCAAGGATATATTTTTTTTGAAAACTTCATGAAATGCCTCATTTTTGGGACAGAGGGGTGACTCAGTGGATTGAGAGCCAGGCTTAGAGACAGGAGGTGCTAGGTTCAAATCTGGCCTCAGCTACTTCCTAGCTGTGTGACCCTGGGCAAGTCACTTGACCCCCATTGCCTAGCCCTTACCACTCTTCTGCCTTGGAACCAATCCACAGTATTGATGCCAAAATGGGGGGAAAAAGCCTTCTTTCTTTTCACAACCTTTGCACCCGAGCTCTAATGAGGAATCTGTTAAATTCAGTTGAGTAGTGGGAGGGAAGGTGTGGAGTTTGCCATAGATTATAGTCCTTGGTCATTGGGGAACTAGATTGGGCTAGGAGGGTGTCAGTCTGCCAGCAAATCGGGCCCCAATAGGGCAGCATGACCGATAACTCCTGATCCACTAAAAAGGGGATAGAGGAGGAAAGACAAGTGTGGGTCATAGAAGTGTGGGAAAACAGGCTGTTGGGGGGGGGGTAGGGAGCAAGATGCTGCGGGATTTCAAAGGACCTCAAGATTTTGTGAGGATGAAGTGGGCAAGAAGGACATCTATTGAACCTCAGTTGCCCTGTCCTAGTTGTAAGTCTACATTTCATTCATTTTGACACACAGATTTCAAGCAACTTCAAACTATAGACAGACATGCCATCTACAATATTTAGTATTTGTATGCATCCATGATTCCTCTGGGCGGATAGTCCCTCTAGTTGTGCAGATTGTAACCCATTTCTGCTTTCTTATCCTGGGCAATTCTTATTCATGTATTTCTGTCCATCCTCCATAAAGGATCCTCCCTGGATACCTTCCTCTGGTCTTTTCGGTCTTTTGTGGATACCAGAAAAAAGCTCTATCCATTTGCCATCCCTCACATATCCACATGAATGGTCCGGGTCCTTTTTGGGGTTATACTTAGAAAACAATATTAGAGCTGGAAGGGGCCTTAGACATCATAGGATTATAAAGGACCTCAGAGGCCATCTAGTCCAACTCCTTCATGTTACAGATCATTTGCCCAAAACCTTAATTTTTTAGAGGAGGAAATTGGGACTCAGAGTAAAAAGTGGTCTGTCCAAGGCCACACAGGTCGTGAGTAGCAAAGTGGGAATTTTGAACTTAAGTCTTTTGATTCTAAATCAGAGCTCTTTTCTTTAAACCATGCTGTTTGACCCTAATGCCTTTAAATCCACTTCTCCAGTACAAGTCATCTTTGGTAATACTCTGTGGCCCACTTATGGCTACCATTTGTCTTTCCTTTGCCATTTGGGTCACCTGCAAAAGTGCCTAGGATGGTGTTTGAAAGCTCCCGTGATCATTTCCTTCTTTCAATCAGGAGACTATAAACTCCTTTAGGGTAGGGACTATTTCAGAGGCCAGAAGAGACATTAGAGGTCATCAGGTCTGACCTCTTCATTTTACAGATGAAGAAACTGAGTCCAGAAAGATTAAATAATTTGTCCAAAGTCACACAGCCACTAAATTTTGGAAAGCAAGATTTGAATTCCTTTTCCTGTCTTCCTAATCAAGTATAACATAGCCCCTTTGCTTAATAAATGTTTATTAAAGATTTTTTTTAACTTCCTATCTTAGTAACAACTCTTGGGCAAAAGGGCAAAAGCTAGGCAAGTGGGGGTTAAGTGACTTGCCCAGGACACCTGGTTAGAAACATCTGAGTCCTCCTGACTCCAGACTTGGTGCTCTATCCATTATACTATCTAGCTGCTCCTATGATAAAGGCTTATGGAATTCATTGTATCTTTATCAACTCATAATTGCATAGGGATGTTGTCTTAGTGTACCAGGGTTTTTTGACTTACCAATTTTCACCATTGCAATTCACTTTCTCCCTTCTCATGCCCTATATCATCCATGTATACACATGTGATCCAGGCTGGAATACTCAGGTTTTGTTGTTTTCAGTCTGGGAGGCTAGAGAACTTTGCGTTTCTCAAAGCCTGTGACCCATGTATGTTTTTATAATAATGCTTATTGACTGGATTCATCTAGTTCCTATTTTCCAAAATATTGAATTTCTGTGGAATTTTAATGGTTTCTTAAGCAAATATTGGCTCCAAGATTTGTAAAGATTTTTATATATCTCATTTGGTCCTCAGAACAACTCTCTAAAAGGAATACTTTTATTACTCCCATTTTACAACCCAGGAAGTGGAGTCTCAGAGATGTTAAAGTAACTGACTTATGGTAACATAACTAATATATAGCTGAGGCTGGATTTGAATGCAAATCTTCCTCCCTCCTCTAGGTTGTTGTTCAGCCATGTCCAATTGTTCCTTCTTGGCAAAGACACTGGAGTGCATTGCCATTTCCTTCTCCATCTCATTTTACAGATGAGGAAAGTGAGGCAAACGGGGTTAAGTGAATTTCCAGGATCACAGAGTTAGGGAGTGTCTGAGACCAGATATGAATTCAGGAAAATGAAACATCCTGACTCGAAGCCTGGCACTCTATTCACCATGCCACCTAATTTTGTCCCTCCTCCAAGATCAGTGCTCTACCCATGGAACCATGCTGTCCCTTCCATGGGATGAAAATCAGATGAAATCCAGAATTGACCTGGAGTATTTAACAACCAGCTGCCCAGAGGGAGGGAAACAACCCACAATAAAGTTTTAAGTTTAATCTACCTTATTAACATTTCCCCATCACTCCATTTTTATTTTTTGCCAATTACGTGTAATAAATTTCCAAACAAATTTTTCTAAGTTATATGATTGAGTTTATCTCCCTCCCTCCCTTTCCTTCCCCCTTCTGGTACTGGCAGGTTATTCAATCTGGGTTATACATATATTATCATGCAAAACATATTTCCATCTTGTTCATTTTTGTGAGTAACTTTATAAACCAAAACCCCAAAATATAAACCCAAATAAACAATTGAAAAATCCTATGTTTTCATCTGCATTCTGACTCCAACAGTTCTTCCTCTGGAATTGGTCAGCCTTCTTTGTCATAAATCCCTCAGACTTATCCTGGATCACTGTATTGCTGATAATAGCAAAGTCTATCACAGTTGATCATTCCACAATGTTGCAGTTACTGTGTACAATGTTCTCCTGGTTCTGCTTATTTCACTCTACATCAGTAGGTCTTTCCAGCTCTTCCTGAAATCATCTTATTCATCATTCCTTATAGCACAATAGTATTCCATCACCATCATATACCACAATTTATTCAGCTATTCCTCAATTGAGGGACATCCCTTCAGTTTCCAACTCGTTGCCTCCACAAGAAGAAGAGCTATAAATATTTTTGTACAATCAGGTCCTTTCCCATTTTTTTTTATCTTGGTATAGGGTGGGAGATATTGATCTAAGCCTAATTTTTGTCATGCTATTTTCCAATTTTATCAGCAGTTTCTATCAAATAGTGGGTTCTTATCCCAAAAATGGGGATCTTTGGGTCTATCAAACATTAGATTGCTGAGGTCATTTACCCTTACTCTATTCCATTGATCCATCATTCTATTTCTTGGCCAGTAACAGATTATTTTGACAATTACTGCTTTATAGTACAGTTTGAGATCTGGTATTGCTAGGCTACTGTCCATCATATTTTTTTCTATTGGTTCCCTTTATATTCTTGATCTTTTGTTCTTCCAGATACATTTTTAATTATTTTTTCTAGCTCTAGAAATAGTTTTTTGGTAATTGATTGGTATGGCACTGAATAAGTGAATTAATTTAAGTAGAATTGTCATTTTTATTATATTAGCTCTTCCTACCCACGAACAATTAATGTTTTTCCAATTGTTTAGATCTAACTTTATTTGTATGAAAAGCATTTTGTTATTACATTTATATAATTTCTATGTTTGTCTTGGCAAATAGATTCCCAAGTATTTTATATTGTCTAGAATGATTTTATTTTTGTTTTTAAAACCCTTATTTTTTGACTTAGAATAAATACCATGTATTAGCTCTAAGGCAGAAGAGCAGTAAGGGCTAAGCAATGGGTGTTAAGTGACTTGTCCAGGGTCACATAGTTAGGAAGTGTCTGAGGTCACATTTGAACCCAGGACCTCCCAGCTCTAGGCCTGGCTCTTAATCCATTGAACTACCCAGCTGCCCCCTAGAGTGATCTTAAATGTAATTTCTCTTTCTATCCCCATCACTTTTAAAAGTCCAACAAAACAAGACAAACTGATTTGTCACAGTATACGTTCTCATACTAATTTAATAATTGTCTCTTTTGAACCAGCTCATTTCTATACAAATACATGGAAATAGGAATATTCTGGAAGATCTGGTCAATTCTTGCTATGTACAGTGGAAAGAGTAGTGCATTTGGTCTTAGAAAACCCAGGCTAGGTTTTGTCAGGTTCTAACTATCAAGCTCTCCGAGACTCAGTTTCCTCATCTCTAATGTGGGCAGAATAACTTTTATCCTTGTCCATCTCCCAATGTGAGGTCATTGTTAATAAACTGACATATATGAAAATGATAAACTGTAAAGAGCTGACATAAATGTCAGCTAGATGGTACAGGGATAGAGCTGGAAGCAGCAAGACTCATCTTTGGGGGTTCAAATCTGGCCTCAGACATTTACTAGCTGTATGACCCTGGGTGAATCACTTAACTGTTTGCCTCCATTTTTCATTTTCAAATATAAAATGACCTGAGTTCAAATCTGGCCTCACACGGACTAGTAGCAAGTCACTGAACCTTGTTTCCTGCCGTTTTTTCATCTATAAAATGATGTAGAGAAGGGATTGGCAAAGTCCTCCACCTCTTTATCAAGAAAACTCCAAATAGGGCCATGAAGACAGGACTGAAGTGAGGCAACAAGAACAAATGATTAGTTTCTGCCACTTATTTTCTGAGCTTCTCTCTCTCCCTCTCTCTCCCCCTCTGCCCCACGACTTGAGACATTTTCCCCCTGCCAGGGCTAGAGCCTAAGGGACAAAACCTTGGCTCTGATCTCTCCCCAGTTTGACCTCTTCTCCCGTGGGAAGAACAGAAATGGCTACCCAATGGGCCACGATGCTGCCTTGTACCCAAGTCTGAGGAATAAGGAGACACCAACATGGACAGCTGAGCAGTTCCAGCACAGGTGCACACACACAACTCCTGCTTGGTTTAGCTCAGAATGCGGCTCTCTCCATGGTCCCCCTGTCCAGGCCCCTGAACCAAGCTGCCTCTCTGCCCAAGGTTCTCTGTATAAAAGAGGATGAGGCTTTCTCCTGTTATTTCCCCTTGAATAGCCGGGGGGATTGGCCTGGGAGTTCCTAGGATCCTAGATTAGGAGCTGGAGGAGTCTTTGGAGGTCCCTATGAACAACTGTCTCAATTTATAAACTGGTCTCTAGAAAAGTTAAATACTTTACTCAAAGGCAGTGAGTGGCAGGGGGAGGATTTTTATCTTTTTGAAGTGAAAAAAAATTTTCATTTTTCTTGTAGAGCCTAGGCTGGCTCTTTGTAATTTGTATTTGTAATATTTTTTTATTTACATATATTTACAAATAAATTTGTAAAATTTCATATTAAAAGCATGTAAAGGGGGCAGTTGGATGGCTCAGTGGATTGAGAGTCTGGACTAGAGATGAATGTCCTAGGTTCAAATTTGACCTTAGACACTTCTTAGCTGTATGACCCTGGGCAAGTCACTTAATCCCCAGCCTAGCCCTTACCTCTCTTCTACCTTGGAACCAATACATGGTATTGATTCTAAGGTGGAAGGTAAGGGCTTAAAAAAAGTCTTAGTGCAATTCCAGCACTAAAACTTTTGGGACATCCAGTAATAGCACTTTTTTTCCTATTTAAATAATTGAATACTTTTACAAGTTAAAAAAAATTTGGTTATATAAAATTTTTAAATGTTCTAAGCCTGTTTGTATCTCTTCAAGTCGCATATATTTTTATTCCCAAAGTGTATTATTTTATCCTCTTCCCTCCAAAACAAAAACAAAACAAAACAAAACAAGCCTGAACCTCATATGTTGATTTACTAGATGACACAGTGGATAGAGTGCTGGGCCTAGAAGAGGAAGAGCTGAGTTCAAGTCTGCCATTAGTTTCATGACCTTGTAAAATGGGTATAATAACAGCATCTACTTCTCTGGGTGTTGTGAAGATCAAACGAGAAAGTATATCTATCTATCTATCTATCTCTGTGTGTTTATTTCCCCCTCATCTGTATAAATTTTTTTCCATTTTTTATTGTCATACAAAACGTACTTCCATATTGGTCATTGTTGTAAGAGTACACTCAAATGTAACCAAAACCCCAAAATAAAACCCAAGATACACTGATGTGAAGAGAGAATATTTTTAAAAAGGGTTTAGCACAGTGCCTAGCACAAAGTAGGTGCTATTAAAAACTTATTCTCTTCCCAGCTATATAACTAAAGAAAGAATCAATTGTTTCCCAAATAATAGGTCCCCCCCCCCCACCAAAAGCTGTAAGTAACTGATTTGTTCTGACTTACATCTCGTGTCAGAAGTGGGATCTGAAATCAGGTCTTCAGGACTCTAAGCCTAGAATGTTCCAACTCACCATTCTGCCTATCCAGTTTAGTTTTCTCATTTGATATGTGGGGAAACTGAGGAAGAGGGAGAGGGATGTGGCTTGCTAAATCCCATAGCCAATTTTGCAGTAAGTTTGTTCATTTCAACAAGGATAATCCCTATTGTACATTATTAATATGCCAGTAGCTTTCAACATATCTTTAGTGAATAAAGGAAAGTGAAAGGAGGCAGCTAGGTGACTCAATGAATTGAGTACTGGGTCTAGAGATGGAAGGTCCTGAGTTCAAATATGGATTCAGATACTTCCTAGCTGTCTGATACTGGACAGTTTACTTAACTGTCATTGCCTAGTCCCTACTACTCTTCTGCCTTGGAACTTACACAAAAGATAGTAAGGGGTTTTTTAAAAAAGAAAAAGAAAATGGAAGACTAAAAGAAAAACATTCTTGAGGATTTGAACTCAAGCCCTCTAACTCCAAATCCAACATTCATCCCAAGTACCTTAAGTTAGAAGATCTGAATTCTGATATTATTTCTCCTAAACTGGTGTGACCTTAGTGAAGTCACTTCCTTTCCCTAGACTTCAGTTTCTTTTCCTGTAAAATTAGAGGCCTGGACACTAGAATCCCTTATGATTCTTGTGATTCTATCCTCTTCCTCAAAGCACTTGCCCTAAACTGTCTGAGCTTTAATAGTCCCTGAGGAAATGGGTCTCTTCTGTCTAGTCTTACAATCTCCAGTTGGGGGTTTCCTGAGCTTTGTTCTCCAATGACTGAGCTATAGGACCAAACTGCATTCTACTCCAACAGGAAATGTCATTGCTTTCTTTCTTCTAATGTCTTTTCCAAAACTGATCTTCTTGCATGTTCTGCAGTGATTTGAAAAGAACCACAGACCACCTAACCTATGGAATATGAGAAGGACATATAAGTCAGGAGAACTCCCACTGTGGGAATCTCCTTCACAAATACAGATTGCAACCTGTTTATGATACAGCAGATCAGATTTGTCAACAAGTATTTTTAAGTGTTCACAATGAGTCAGAGACTGCTAAGAATTTGGGATACAAAGAGGAGCAAGAACAATCCCTATTCTCTAGTAGTTCACCTTTTAGTGAAGTCAGGACAGTTGGTTAAGAACTAGTTATATACAATATAAATCCATAGTAGAGAAAAAGTAATTTTAGAGAGAAGTTACAAGCAGCTGGAGGGACTGGGAAAGGCTTCCTTCAGGAGTCTGAGATTTGAACTGTCTTGAAGGAAGGGAATAAGTTTTGGTGAGGGCATTCCAGCTGTGAGAGACAGTATTAAGGAATAGAGAGAAGAGATGAAGCATCTTATGCTAGGAAAAGAAAGTCAGCCAGTGTGGATGGATGATAGGGTTTGTGGAAGCAAACAAAGATTAAGTAAACCATTTGTCTCATGCATCTAAGTGTCAGAATTTGGGGGGGATTGAATTCAGGTATTCAGGACTCTGAGTCTAGAACTCTCCTGCCTATGCAGTTTAATTTTCTCATCTAACACAAGGGGAAACTGAGGCACTGAGGTGGGGGAAGTGGTTTGCTAAGTCACACAGCCAGTTGGTAGTAAAGTTATTTATTTCAACAAGCACTCCTAGGTATGGATCTCATAATGAACCCAACCCTACCCTGCTCTCTTGCTCTTCATGTTCTTTTTTTCTCTATTCCTATACCCTTCTCCCAAATCTTACACTTTCCAGGCCATGAGGGATATGCAGAAGAAGGAGACTAGACTTAATCTCTTATATACCTTCTAGCTCTAAACCTACAATCCTTCCCTTTCATTTACTGATTAGTGTCTTCCCATGCCTTCCTGATGAATCTTGAATCTCCCATACTCTGCTTTCACCCTTTATCCATCAATGAAGGCTTGCTTACCATTTCTTCCCCACCTAGAGACCTACATCTTTTTAGGTGAGGGACTTATCAATGAGAATTGGAGACAGGCACTCCCTGGAGACTTTCTTCCTGGAGATTAGAAATACTGCATCTCATTATGACTTCTTGCCTTCCTCAACCCTTGGGACCCTGTTGTCTCTCCCATTCAGTTGAGGATGTGTGTTTCCTCTTTTTTTTCTCTGCAGCTCTCTGGGTTTAATTTCTACCATTCCAAGACTCTTTCTTTCTCCTAGACAGTTAGTTGGCTCAGTGGATAGCATTGGGCTGGGAATCAGAAAGACCACAGTTCAAAGCCAACTTCAGCTATTACTAACTGTGTGACCCCAAGGCATGTCACTTAACCTCTGTTTGCCTCAGTTCACCATCTATAAAATGGAGATAATAATAGCACCCTACAAAATTTTCTCATAAGTGCTTCTATTTGATGTGAACAATATATAGTCAATGGACGTCTCAAAACTAAGTCTGCTGACTTCTGGACTAACACAGCTTCAGCTACTATATCCCTTAGACAAGGAACTGTACTAAAAGCTATTGGATCAAGCTGACAACTATAATATCCAATTGGATGATAACTTTGTCCCAAAGTCTGTGTCAGTACACCAGAAGCAATATCCTTAGTTTCATTTACAAATAGTTGAAATGGTTTTGTATAGTCTGGGATACTCAAAGCTGGAGCAGATAAAATAATTTCTTTAAGTTTACTTAAGGCTTGCAGATATTCAGGCTTTAGTTTCAGAGGTTCTGGTTCTGTATTCCTGGTTAAGTCTGTTAAACATTTTGTTAATTCACTATACCCAGGTGTCTATTGCCTACAGAAACCAGTTGTTCCAAAAACAGCTCTGAGTTGTTTTTTGGTCTTAGGAGCACTCAGTTTCTGGATATCAGCTATTCTTTTCTGTTTGATACTTCTGGAACCTTCTGATAACACAAAACCAAGATTTTGCACTTGAGGCAAAACCCACTGTAATTTTGCCTTGGAGATTTTATGCCCATGCTTATATAATTCTAACAGAAGAATCTTACTATCTCTGAGACACACTTTAGCATTTGGGGATGCAAGGAGAATATCATCCACAAAACGCACTAATTAATTTTCTTTCAATGTTATAGTTTTTAGACCTCTAGGTCCAAACAGGAAGCCCAAATTCTCACACTGAGTCCTTGGTGGGTCAGACTACAGCCATCCAGTTGTAAAATCCATAGAAGATCCAGGAAAGGGAGAAATTATCTACCAAAATCACTCTGTTCACTAGAATGAATGGGGAACTTCCTCTCAACCTTTTCTTAATATTACTCTAAGGCAGACAGCTTGAAAGATGTTTTTCCAGGGAGAATCTCAGAGTCATAGCTTCAATGTGGAGATCCAGCTTCAGATAGACAGTTGAAAGCTATTTTCCCAACAGCTTAGAATCCTCACTCAGCCAGCTCTTACAGAACCTAGGCGTGAGGTCTGTCAATCAATCTTTGCAACTTCCCTTGCTACACTTCCAGTGTTGTTATGAGGATCAAATGAGACAATAATTGTGAAACGCTTAGCACAGCACCGGGCACATAGGAAGTGCTTTATAAATGCTAGCTATCATCATTATAATTCTCAAGCCACATTTACACACGACAAGAAACATAGGATCAAAGTTACACATGCAGTGGTTTCTCTGTGCCACCGAAGATCTAAGACATGCATTCACAAACACCTCCTTAGGTCCTGATAATAGCTGTTATACCTCACACAATCTAAACAGACCAACTATCAAGCCCAGTCTATTTTACAAAGAGAAGAACTCTATCCTCTAGCCAAAGACTGACCCAAACCCTGGCCACAGATTGAATGCCATCTTCTTCCAGACTGAGCCCTGACTTTGGGCACTGAACCACAGACACAGGCTGTGTCACAGAAACTGTGACTATCATGGCTAAGGAGAGCCATCTCCATCTCTCATCTTTTCCCCATTTTTATCCCTTTCCTTGTTCTTTGCCAAAACTATTAGTAGATATTGAAAACTCATTGTTTCATCTATCTTGGAACTTTCCTTATTCTAGTCCTTACCTGCACCCTACCCTGTTTCAGGTTCTCTTCCTCATTCTTAATCTCTTCCCTGTCCGCTAGCCAGTGCTGAAAACATAAACCTGGGACCATTGGAGAAAGTCTACTTCCCTAGTCTAAGAATGGATAAAGAAACTCATTACTATGGGGTCGGGGAAGTTTTCCCAGTCTCCCTCTGAGAAGACACAGAGTCTCAGGCTCTGAATCCAAACCTGTACTCACTGTCATAATATAAACTCTTAAGCAAAATTAAAATAATTAAAATCTTTAATGATGAAAGAGAGGGGGTAATTTGACAACCAAATAGTCACCCTATAAATAAAGTCTCTGCCCTACTAAGACTATCAGTTAGAGAAAAGTCACGTTCCTGGGTCCCAGAAGGCTCCCCTGCTTTTTTTTTTCAGAGATGAATTTTTGCTGTAAAGACCAATCCAGGATCAGTGTCTTTCCCCTTTGCATTTATCTCATTGTGCCTTCTTCCATTGCAAACCCTTTAGAGTGTCCCTAGTCAGCTGTTTAGTGCACACAAATTATAGTACAAGGGAAACCTGGGCTATAAATTGAAGTCAGTTACAGGTATAGTTTCAAGTTACTCAGGTCATCCTGACTTATGTTGGTTTGTAAATGTGGCTTTTAGTCTCATCTCAATTTCCACTTCTTGTTTCTATTTCTGCCTTTGGTTGATAGCTATAGGTGCTTCATTCATCTCTCTTGGTCACTGAGGAAACAATGACCTTTCTGTCCAGGTCCCAGAAGCTCCTGGTGGAAAATGCTCTTCTGGATCACTGATAAGAAAAAAATCCTCATATTCACTATAATATTTATACCAGTTTCCTTTATGGAATCAAAGAACTAGAAACAAAATAGATAGACTGAGAACTAGCTGAGCAAATTGTGGTATATTACATGAATGACTTGGAATAATGTTATTATGCTTCAAGAAATTGTGAATATGATCAATATGGAAAGACTTAAATGAACTGATACAGAATAAAGTAAACAGAAAATAAAAATAATATAAGCAGCGATTACAACAAATAGAAGAAAGCACCACAAAACAATAGAAAGTGAATGTGACTAAATTACAGAAATTAAGCTAGTCATCAAAGGAGAGAGATATTAAAAGACAGCTTCCTTCATTCCTTCTCAGAGGTAGGAGGTCCAGAGGTGTGGAACTTTGCATATAGCTTCCAGTCTTTGTGAGGTGTTAATTGATTTCTGATAGTTTTTTCTCTCTTTTAAAATAATCTTAGTTATATGGGAATAGTTCTCTGGGAAGGAACAAGGGAAAGGATAAGGGGAAATGTAGGTGTTATAAAGCAAAATATATCAATAAAATGTATTTTTTATAAAGAAAACATTCTCATCTCACTCATCTGAATGCCTGCTTTAAAGGCTAGTCTGGATCTTGCCTATAGAACTTCTTCTTCATGAATTGTCTAAGAAACTGCTTCCATTCATCTGCCAGTTCATCTATTCACTCAAAAGCCTATCTGTGGTGTTGTCTCTCTCTGAGCCAATTTTCTCAGGTTAGGTTGGTACCTTGTTTTGAGGCTAAGATTAGAAGGGGATGGGAGGGGCAAGAACTGTCTGGTGAGATGATGAGGTGGAACTTCAAGTAACAGGTTCCTTTTATTTCACTATTAGTTGAAAAAATTCTCTCTCTCTCTCACTCACTCACTCACTCACTCACTCACTCATTTACTCTGTCTCTGTCTCTGTCACTCTGTTTCTGTCTCTCTGTCTCCCTTTCTCTCTCTTACTAGGTTGAGGGATTGAAGCCCCTGGTTAAAATATAGACCTTGGATGAAATAAGAATGTTCACCTGTCAACACCTTGAGCTGGGATTAGTAGCAGTAGTATAAAAGAAAGTGTCCTGACCTAGGAGTCAGGAACCTTAGCTCTCTAATATTCCTAGAGTAAAATGAGCTGGTTTTGTGTGGTCCTTAAGGCATTCCATCATATGGCTTAAATTTATCTTTCTAGGATATTCAATAGCATTCCTTCCTTTTATTGTTCTAGACTAATTGGGCATGATTTCCTTTCACAAATTCTATATTTTTGGAAAAAGGTATTCTAAGTTGTCCTTGTTACTCCACAATCCCATGGACATGCAAGTTGTGCTCTTGAAGTAAGCTTTAACTTGCAAGACAGTTCTTTTTATTTCCATGGAATGGAATTAAACATGAACAGAGACTATATAGCACACACCAGAGATCAGCAAATGCCAGAACAGAGTAGGTAGAGATAAGAAAAAAATGCTACCTCCTTAAGCCTCTCATAGTTCCTCCTGCCTCTCCTCTTTAACTGAAGACCTTGCCCCATACTTAATAAAAAAATTTAGGCTGATCACCAAAATCTTCTCCTTTATTCCTCATCTCATATCACTTATGCCTTTCCCCATTATCTCCTCCTCCTTGTCTCACATGACTGTTTGTCCATTTTCCTTACTAAGGCAAATCCCTGGCTACATGCACCCTTGCTCCCATCCCATCTTGTCTTTTCCAGCAGATTGTCCTTTCTACCATCCTCATTTTTTCACCAGTCTTCAATGTTTTCTTGTCTATTAGTTATTTAGTTGTTTCCCTGCTACCTATAAATATCCTAATGTCTCCCTCATCCTTAAGAAAAAACAAACTTCACTTCATCCATCCATCCATCTATCCATCCATCCATCCATCCATCCATCCATCCATCCATCCATCCATCCATCCATTCCTCAATAGCTGTCATCCTATATATTACCTCTATTTTATGGATAAACTTAAGAAAGCCAGCTATAGTTTGTATTTTTACTTCATCTTCTCTCTTTTCTAAATTTTCTGTAGTCTGGTTTCTGAGTTCATCATTTGAATGAAACTGCTTTCTCCGAAGTTGCCAATTATCTCTTATCTGCCAAACCAAACGGTCTTTTCTCAATGCTCATTCTTTTTTTTTCTGCTGCCTGTGATACTATCACTCTCTCTTCTTTAGATTTTCATGACACTGCTTTCTCCTGGTTCTCCTCCTACATGTCTAACTGCACCTTTTCAGTCTTCTTTGATAGATCTTCATCAAGATTATACCCACTAACTATGGATGTCTCCCAGGTCTCTGTCCTAAACTTTTCTTTCTTTTATTTTGCTTGGTTATCTTTATCAGTTCCCACAGATTTGATTTTTCTCTTCTGTACAAATAATTCTCCAATCTATCTATATAGCCTTAACTTCTCTTTTGACCTCCAGATCCCCAGCTGTTTATTGGACATTTCAAATTGGAGTTCTATATACAACTTGAACTCAACATGTCCAAAACAAACTCATTAATTTTCCTACCAAATCTTATTCTTTCCTAACTTCTCCAATATAGGATAGTACCATCCTACCAATTATATAAGGTCACAGCCTAGACCCCTGCCATATCCAAATCCTGGGGTTTCTACTCTGCAAAATCTCTCATATACAATCTCTTCTCTCCTCTGACACTGCCACCACCTTGGTGCAAGTCCTCATCACCTCATACTTGAAATAATGCTTTCTGGTGGGTTTCCTTGCCTCATATCTCTCCACACTCCAGTCCATCCTCTATTCAGATATCAAAGTTCAATTCTGACATGTTCCCCTCAAAAAACTCCCCTAACTCCCTGTCACTTCCAGGATCAAAAAGAAAATTCTTGGGTTGATTTTCAAAGCCCTTAATAACCTGGCCTCTTCCTACCTTTCCAGTCTTCTTGGAGTTTATTCTCTTCTACATATTTTATGATCAAGAGCTTGTTCCTAAGTCAGGATAGTCCAACTCTTGTCTTTGCTTTTTCAATGGCCCATTTCCCATGCCTGGTATGCATTCCCTACTCAATTCTGTGTTCTGGCTTCCATAGCTTTCCAAAATTCTCTACTCAAATCCCACATTCTACAAGAGGTATTTTCTAATCTCCCTCAAATCCAGTACTTTCCCTCTGAGATTTCCCATTAACACTATATATATATATATATATATATATATATATACATATATATATCTATATGGGCATAATTCTTCGTGTTTCATTCTCCTCTAGGGTTCCCTGAGGGTGGGGATGGTATTTTTGCTTCTCTTTCTACCTCCAGGGATTAGCTTAGTGCCTGATTCATAGTAGGTCCTTAATAAGTGCTTGTTTATGCCAGGACTAGTAAATACCAGACCTGGCACCAGGTTAGTTCTAGTCATTATACATGCCTCTCTTTACTGCAGCCTATGAAATCACATTGTTGGCTTAAATAATTTTGAGATCATAATGTTGGCTTGTTAACATGGTAATATATGAACTGATAAAAAATAAACAGAGGCAACCACGTGGCTCAGTGGATAGAGCACCAGGCCTCAAGAAGGGATATCCTGGGTTTGACTCTGACTTCAGATACTTCCTAGCTGTGTGACCCTGGACAAGTCACTTAACTCTCTTTGCATCGTCCTTACAACACTTCTGCCTTGGAAGCAATACTTAGCATTGATTCTAAGACTTAAAGTAAGGGTTTAAATAAATAAACAAATAAACAGAATGAGAACGACATACAATGATTACAATAATGGAAATGCAAAGAACAACATTGTATTGGATGTTGTGAATTCTAATGCTTGAAGAATATCTTCAGTATAGAGAAATGAGAATGTGCCTCTCTTCCTCTTTTGCAGAAATGATGGGCTTTGGGTATGGAAGCCAGCATATCATGCCAGACCTTGCTGATGTGCTGGTTGGCTTTGCTGAACTTTTTTCCTTCCTTTATTCATCATTACAAAACATGGCTCTCTTGGTGGGGTCTAGAGGATAAACTTTTGAATGTAGGGGGTGTAAAAGTAAAAGATATTTATATAAATTTAAATAATAATTAAATCCATGTTGAGTGAACCAAGAGAGAAAATACAGAGAAGAAAAGGACCCCAATAGCTTCCATCCTCACATATTATTACATAATTTTGCTTGATCTTTCCTTTTGTTTGTTTATTTGTTTTATGTCTTTGTATCCTAATTGTCTAGCACAATGTCTGATATGGTATTGTGGTCGTTCGGTTGTTTTCACAGTATTAGACTCTTCATAACTCCATTTGGGGTTTTGTTGGCAAAGACACTAAAGGGGTTGCCATTTCCTATTCAATCTCATTTTACAGATGAGGAAATTGAGGTAAACAGGGTGAAGTGACTAGCCTAGGGTCACATAGCTAATAAATGTCTGAAACTGGACTTGAACTCAGTTCTTCCTGACTCCAAGTCTGGTGCTCTATCCACTCTGCTACCTCTGGTATACAGTAGACAACTGATATATGCTTGCCAAATTGAATGAATGAAAAAACATGTATTAAGGGCTTACACTGTTCCAGGCACTGTGCTAAGCCCCAGGGATACAAGTACAAACAAGGAAGGCAGTCCTTACCCCGAAGAAGCTAATATTCTAGTGGGGGGGGGGGGGGGAGGAGACAACCTGGCAAGTTGGGAAGCAAGGAGCCAAGAGGGCAGCGAGCCCTGCAAACCCTAATTAAGCCAGCTAATTTGGTGCAAAGGAGTGGAAGGTAATGAGCTTAGCTAATTGAGTGGATCATTGGAAATGGACACCACTCTAGACTTAAGGTGGCAGCCCAGGGGAGTCAGGTGATGTGTGAACATCAGCTTCCTAGGCAGTATAGCCTGGAAGGACGAGACCCAAGGAATCTGGGGAATACTCTAGTGAAGAAGAAGGTGTGAACAAATATCCTGGGCCCCTACAGGAGAGGCTTCCCAAGTAGCTGATCTGTTATCACCTTTAAAAAAAAAAAAGGAAGCTCCTCAATGAGAAAATTAATCTCTTCTCTATGAAGGTTGGAGGACATGGGTGTGGAATATGCCATATGCTGTCCGACACAGTTAACATGTTGGCTAATTTTGCTAAACTGCTTTTCCCCCTTCTCTTTTACTTTATTTTTTTCTGCAATGGATGGCTCCAAAGGTAGTGGGAGACATTGACTACCTGCGTGGAAAAATCACTTAATGTCACTGAGCCTCAGTTTCCTCCTCTGTCAAATGAGGATAATAAACTAGTTGGTAATAATGTTTTATTTTTTTCCTCATAGCAGCCCTGTGAGATGGGTGCTATTACTGTCCCCATTTTGCAGATGAGGAAATTGAGGCTGAGAGGTTAGATGATTTGTCACCTTCATATAGCTGTTGGGTACCTGAGGCTGAATTTGAATTCAGGTCTTTCTGACTCAAAAGTCAGTGCTCTGCCCACTCTGTTACTTAGATCCTTTAACTGATTTCTTTGTGGGGTGTGTGTGTGTATTTTATTACCATCTGTCTTAGAAGCCACACAAAGGAACAATACTAAGGCAGAAGAGCCGTAAGGGCTGGGAAATGGGAGTTAAGTGACTTTCCCAGGGTCACCAAGCTAGGAAGTGTTTGAGAAGAGTAATTTTTTTAATACATACTTTCTTATTCACTAACAACATTGGTAGAGGAAGGTATGTATTGAGGAAAAGAATAAAGCATAAGACTGGGAAGGTAGGAAAGGCATGGTTTCCGTCTCAACCTCTTGTACTTACTATGATCTTTTGGATCACAGAATCAGAGCTGGATGGTGCTTCAAAGGTTATTTAGTCCAATGTCTTCTTCATCTTTTAGATAAGGAAACTGAGCCTGAGGGAGATGAAATGACTTGCCCACAGTCATAGAAGTGGCATCTGAAACAGTATTTGAACCCTGGTCTTCTAGATGCCAGAGACAGTGTTTTTTCCATTGAACCACCATGACTCTGGATCATAACCTAACTTCTCCGAGCCCCTTTCCTCATCTGCAAAATGGGGACAACAATGGCACCTACCTTAAAGGGTTATTGTGACTACAAATATGATAATATTTGCAAGGTGCTCTGCAAATGGTAAAATGCTATATAATTGTGATCTATTATTATTCATTATTATTATTAAACTAAGCCTTGGGAATTAGAAGTAACATGATGCTGTCTTATTAACATATATGCCCTCTATGACCTTTTTCTCTATAAAATGGTCATGGTGGTGGCGATAAGTTGCCAGCTGATCTTTAAGATCTCTTCCAATTTTAACTTCTATGAATATGGTTTTGATAGCCTCTTTCTTCTCTCTAACATCCTCATTCTGCACTGAGTAAAAACTATTTGAACAACATTTATTTTGGGGGGTGGCAAGGTGGTGTAGTGAACAAACACTCAACATGGTGTCAGGAAGACCCGAGTTCAAATCCAGTCTCAAACACTTACTAGACTTAACAAGTAACCCTGATTGCCTCAGTTTCCTCAATTGTAAAATCAAATTGAAAAGGAAATGGCAAACCACTCCAGTATCTTTGTCAAGAAAACCCCAAATGAGATCACCAAGAGTCAGACATGACTGAAATGACTGAACAACAACACTAAATAGAATGATAATATTTCCTTGTATTGCTATCACACTTTTTAATTTCCCCAAATACTTTTACCTCCATTCTATTATTTCACAAGATCACAGAACCTTGGAATTGGAAGATACCTTACTGGCCACCAAATCCAATCCATACTGGACCAAGAATCTCTTTTATGACCTCCAGCCACTCTGATCAGAACATTAGCAAAGCAGATGAATGCACACCATAATGGATACATTGTTCTCTCCAAAGTTACACAAAACAGCACAACTGAGTGTTTGCCACTGATACCACACATGTTGTTCATGTAACTATGCCCTTCTATAATTTACAACTTCTCATGTACCCACCTTGAAGGATGTAAAATGTACCACTTCCCATCTAGCCCATTCCACTTTTTATTATTCAGTCATGTCTGACTCTCCAATACTCCATTTGGGTCTTTTTGGTCAAGATACTGGAGTGGTTCACCATTTCCTTTTCCAACTCATTTTATAGATGAGGAAACTGAGGCAAACAGGTTAAGTGACTTGCTTAAGGTCACTTAATGTCTGAGGACTGATTTGAACTCAGGTCTTCTTGACTCCAGAACAGGTACTCTATTCACTGTGCCACCTACCTGCCCCATTCTACTTTTGTACAGTTCCAATTGTTGGGAAATTTTGCCTTATAACAAGCTTAAATCTGACTCTGCCACACCCAACAATTATTTCCAGTTATACTCTCTGGGGCCATGCAAAACAAGGCTACTCCCCTTTCCAAATATGACACCCCTTCAAATGGGTATCATGTTCTGCCCAAGACGCAAACATTAGCATCCCAAAGTTTTTCTTCTTTAGGCACAACAGTCCTAGTTTCTTTAATCCTCTCTTTTTAGTCTTCAGGCTTTTCACCAATCTGACCAAACTTTTCTGAATGCTCTCCAACTTGTCAATGCCCTCCCAAAAATCTGGCACTGAGAGCTGAATAAAGAATTCTGCTTGGAGTCAGATTAGGGCAGGGCATAGCAGGACTGGCACCAGGTTAGCTCCGGATACTATATCTGCCTCTCCTTAATTCAGCCTAATATCGCACTAGCTTTCTTGCCTGTGGGAATACATTGTTAAATATCAAGTTTTCAGTCTACTACATCTTCCCCATATCTTTTTTCTAACCATACCTGCTCCATCTTACATGTGTGAAGTTGATTTTTTGAACCAATGAGTAAAAATGTACAATTCTATTAAATTTCTTGCTATCAGATTCAATCCCATGCTATAACTTGTTTTTTTTTTCAATCCTGACTCCATCAGTCTTTAAATTAGCTCTACTTCCCAGCTTGTGTCATTCCCAAATTTGCCATTTCCCCCATCTATGCCTTTATCTAAATAGTTGATAAAAACCTTAATCAGCCCTGATCCCTGGGGCATCCCACTGGACAGCAGTTTCCAACTGGGTAAAACACAGGGTGGGAGTAGGATTCAAGCAGTTTTATATCCACATAATCATGCTAGAGGCCCCCCCCCCACATTTCTACATCTTTTCTAAAAGAATAGCATGAGAGATTTTTTCAAATGCTTCTCCAAGATCAAAGTAAACAAAATCTAGCACATTCTTCCACCTGGCAGTCTAGTAACCCTGTCAAAAGGAAAAATGAGGTTACTCTGGCATGACCTATTCTTGATGAAAGTATGTGGCTCTTTGTGATCACTGCTGCCATCCCTTTAAAAGCAGTTCTGATTTTTTGCCAGGAATCCAAGTCAGACTCACAGGACTATATGAAGTGACTCAAACCAAGATCAACAGAACCAGAAATATATACATATTTACTACAGGTCTAAAGATGTAGCACTCACTGTTGAAGCATCCTACTGAGCAAGGGCACTTATTTTCTTCCTGGTACTTTCTGTCTCTTTAGACAACAAAGAAGACACTGCAGGACTGTAGAGCTATGTAGGCCTACAATGGACTATGGTAAAGGACCATTGTTGGGGTTGTAATAGGTCTCCAGTTCCAGCGGTACTTTTATTTTATTTTTTATATCTTGAAGAATTCAATTTGATTATATTTTCAGTTGAATCCTCTCCTTCCAACATCCTCTCCCCCACCATCCATATTGAGGAAGCAAGAAAAACAAAAGCTGTTACAAAATGTATAGTCAAATGAATGAATTCCTACATGGACTATGTCAAGAAAGAAATAAAAAATAAAGAAGAGGAGAGAAGGAAGAAGAAAGGAGGAAAGAAAGAACGCAAAAGAAGGAGGAAGGGAAGAAGGAGGGAAGAAAAGGAGGAAGGAAAGAAGAGAAGAAAAAGAAAAGAATGGAGAGAAGGAAGAAAGGAAAAAAGAAAGGAATGGAGGGAAGAAGGAAGGAAGAAATGAAGACAGGAAGGGAGGGAGGAAGGAAAAAAGGAAAAAAAGAATGAACGAAAATATATTCTTCAGTGTGCACTTTGAGTCCATCGCCTCTCTGTCTGGAGGGAGGTAGAGGTGGAATGTTTTATTATGATTCCTCTGGAATTATCTCCAGCAGCATTTTTAAAAGTACTCTTAGTGGATTGTCTCCCTCTTGGGTTCAGGCTAGCATCATGTGTTCAGCAGATGGTCACTCTTTTGGCAAGACAAGCAGTTGCATTAAGAGAAGACATTAAGAAGAGTTATGACCTTGGATTCACCTACCTATCAGTCAGGAGTTCAAAAATGATATTGCTATAGTAGGTGCCAGAGAGGGGAGCTGGTGGTGGGGTAGTTTTCTTTCCCTCCTTGCGATTCTGGGACCAAGCAAGGCTTAGTAAAAAGGTCTTTGGATATATCTGTAAAAGCAGACACCAAAACTAAAGATAGGGTAAAAGGATTTGAAAATTCAGACCTTATCAAGAATGTCAGAGTGCTGCTGCTACAGAATATTTTTTTAACATTATAATTTTTTGTACTTTTCATTCCAAATCAATAAATGCAATTTAATTTAAAGGTCAACCAAGTGAAATCATTTTCGGGGTTACACTACAGGCAAGGGAAAAAACCCCTGGGGAATTGAGCTGGAAAAAGGACACAATGAGTCAAACCAGTTATGAATTATATGGGGACTATTTTTACCCTTAGACTTTATTTCTTAAAACCTTGTCTTCTGTCTTAGAACTGATACTAAGTGTTGGTTACAAGGCAGAAGAATGATAAGGGCTAGGCAACTGGAGGTAAGGCACTTGCTCAAGGTCACACAGCTAGGATGAATCTGAGTCCAGATTTGAACCTAGGACCTTCTCATTTCAGGTCTAGGTCTCAATGCATTAGCTGCCCCTATCCCTAGACTTTGATCCAGATTTACAACTAAGAAGACAGTGAGACCAGAGATAGTTAGGAATTTGCATATGTGCCTTGACTAAGCTAGTAGCATAGGACTTTGGATATCTGTTGCTATTTGAGCATGTGTAGGTGGCAGAGTAAGCAATGCATTTCATCTCTGTGGGAACTAGGAGGAACTTGAGGTTTTCCACAGGGGAAACTGAGTCATGGAGTCATTGGGAACAGGACTACCTGAGCACACACTCAGGACAGAGAGAGTCTCACAAGAGGTCAGGGGGATAGAGTGGGATTTTGTGTGCTGGCACACGATTTTCCCTCTCACCTTTGTCCTTTTTCTAGTTTCTAGCAAGAGTCTAGTGATCCCTCCATTCCATGTAACAAGGAGCAGAGGAGAGTTAGAGAGCTTTTGGTGGGCCAGATGACTACCAGTGTCTACTTGCTGTTACAGCTTTGTAACCCAAGTGGGGTGCAATAAAGAAGAACTGGGACAGATCCTAGAGAGCTGGGGTAGAGGCAAAGATAAGGGTAGATGTAAGACGGTGTCAGAGTGGCAAGTTTGACCACTGATCCAAGGCAGGGATGGAATGGGACTGGTCTGACAGCTACTGGGAGACCCCTTGTTCTTTTCTGGTTAGCAAAACCAACCCTGGTATGTTCCAAATAAGTAATCCATTCTCCTAATCTTTTAACTTGATCACAGGTTTAGGAGGGGTGGAGAGAGGACAACTGGAGAAACCACTCCATTAAGTGGGGAACAAATAACAGTTTCTTTGTGATTTAATTTTATCTTGTTCTACTAAACAATGTGGGCACTGAAAAATCAGTTGCCTTCATATAGGAAATGAGTTGGGGGGCGAGGATTTATTGCCCTTATTTCAGGGTTGGTGGCTGTAGGGTTGAGTTGTCCCACTTTTTTCCATTTGGAGCGGTATTTCATTTAATACTCTTAAACCTGGGGCCAGCACCCTCCACTCCCTGAAGAGTTTGGCAAGCTCTAGGTCTCAGGAGGATGATTTGCCGGTGAAATTCCCCCAATGGATGGTGAGCATAGCGCATCCTTTAGAAAAGCCAATTGGTTGGTAGCTTGAATATAGCACCATCTGGTGGTCAGGTTTTATATTACATTTCCTCATAGTTAAAGTGAAAGCTGGCTTTTCTATAACGAGACGGAAGAAAACAAGGCAAGAATCACGCAGGGTAGGTTGTTAATGCTACTTCAACTAATGCTGCGGAACCCAGCGGACCCACCTTGGAGACACCCCGCTTGAAACTGTTATATCTATTTACTTTAGACTTGGTAGCTCTATCTTAGATCACCACCTAGTGGCTGATTCCGGATATAGCACTTTGAGTAGCTGCACTGGTCACACATCCCAGCGCGGTGAGCGGGAGGTGTAGCAGAGATGAAATTAAGAAAGAAAAAGACCTCATTGAGCAGAACTATAGACAGATTTAGAAAAAGGATACCGAACAACCACATTTTTGGTTTGCTTCTTGCTTGTTTTTTGTTTAATTTTTTAAATTTATATTTATTTTAAATTTTATTAAACTGTGGAAAATGCTAAAAGGTTGTATACCCCCCCCCCCTTATTTTGTATGCTTGGTTGATTACTTTTATTAGTTATACTTATTCAGTTTATAATTATTCCCCCCCCCTTTTTATTTTTACTAAAACCTTTACCTTCATATCTTAGAATCAATACTAAATTTAGGTATCCCTTCCACATTTCAAGGGTTAGTGGCAAGCTAGGCACCCCTGTGAACTGGAAAATCCATGCAAATATTTTTGACCCTCCATTTGTATTAGAGAAAAAGTCTAAATTTTTTCTTTTTCTTTTATGGGGTGTTTACAGTACCTGATTGTAAAATTTAGATTAAGCATTTGGTTGTAGCCTATTTTATGGATTTCTGAGTTTCTAAATTTTTTTTTCTGTGTGTCTGCTGGCCTTTGCATGGCTTTCATAAAACTCCCCCCAAATTCACATTTAATTTTTTATACTGACCTGTGATATACTGAAACCATGATGGGGAAAGTCAAGGGTTGGAAGGGATACCTGTATTGGTTCCAAGACAGAAGAGGGGTAAGGGCTAAACAATGGAAGTTAAGTGACTTGCCCAGGGTCACAGCTGGGAAGTGTCTGAAGTCAAATTTGAACCCAGGACCTCCATCTCTAGGTCTGGTTCTCAAATCTACTGAGCTACCTAGTTGTCCCTAATTAAAAGTTTTTTTTTTTAAATCTATCTCATTACATTTAGCACATAATTGTCTTATATTATGGTCTTTTCAAAATTTCAAACCCTACAAAGTGAGGAGTTCAGAAATTAATATCCTCATCTTACAAAAGAAAATGAGCAAGGTTAGGTAACTAGAAGGTAATAGTTAGTGGCAGAGCTATTCTAAGACTAGAACTCAAGTTTATTGACATTCTGCTCTCTCCATTAGATTGTCCTAACTATGGTTCATCCCACTCAGACCACTATGGCAAAATGCAAATGTAACAGGGTGACAGAAGGCAGACAAACCTGCCTTTTCCTGGCTGTTCACACCATAGCTGAGCACTTAGGCATTTTGGATATGGCAAAGCCATGACTGTTTCTACCTGGCTGTATGTTAGTACTAGAGTACTTGGGCACCGACCAGGGAGGGGATGAAGCAATCCCCTTACTGGCCACTGAGCAGGAAGGGCTGTTGACTCATTGAATCTTCAAAGGGGAGTAAGTAACCTGGCCTTACTCTTTCTTTTCTCTTCATTTCAGTGGAGCATATTGGCTTATTCAAATCTGTCCCTGTAGAGGAGGAGAGAGGGAAAAGATGTTTCCTCCAACAGTAATGTACTTGGACACTCACACAGGTGAGTTCTTATATGTCCTTTCTGATTTGTCTTTTCCCTTCGAGAGAATAAATGAGCAAAAAAAAAGTCCTGAGATGGAAACTTTCAATCTGGGAAGGAACCTTGTGAATTCAAAAGGAAGGAGAGTTGTGGTATTGGGAGGATACCACTGACAGTAGATGGAACTCAATTCTCAGGCATGGCTTGTCAGAATCTATTTATCTGGAGAGAATTATTCAGATTTTACAGAGATAAAGTGAAATGTAAAAGCCTATTGAGGATTTTTGCAAATTGCTTCATGCTTCATGCTCTAAGTCTCTAACTCCTGGTAGAAAATAATTATTCCATGCCACTGTAGCCTACCTTAAGTCTTTGTTTGTAGGAACCTTTAGTGTTTTCTTTTCACATTAAAAATAAAAAAAATTTTTCCATGCTTAAATGATTCTTGTTTCCCTCCCCTCTGCCCTTCCCCCTCCCGGAGATGACAAGCAATCTCACTGGATTATACATATATTATCAGTCAAAACCTATTTCCATATTATTCTATAAATAAGTGATAAGTCGTATGTTTTCTTCTGGATTTCTACTCCAGCAATTCTTTCTCTGGAGGTGGATAACATTCTTTTTCATGTTAGAATTGTCCTGGATCATTGCATTGCTTTTAGTAGCAAAGTCAATTACATTTAATCATCCCATTTCCCAGACCCAAGAATGTTTCACTTTCTGTGTACCATGTTTTCCTGATCCTGTTCATTTTATCCTGCATCAGTTCATGGAGGTCTTTCCAGTTCTTATAGAAATCAAGCAGTTCATTATATACCACAATTTGAGAACTTTAAATGTTAAGCATTTCTTTTGTGTAAAGGAAATAAACACCTGTCACATACCTGTTGTACATTGTAGATTGAAGATCCTTCTACTCTCATTTTTGGGAAAACCCTAAGCATAAGCCAAACCTAACCTTTAAGTCATTTTTATCAAAGGTGCCAACTCTGATCTTTCTTTTAGGTAGTCAAGCTCCTCCAGGATCAAATCTAGCCCAGACTACATGCTTGGGTCTGGAAAAGACAGGTCCCTTAGTGGAAGAAAGGGCATAGTGCCCTAACCTCTTGGGACCTTCAGTAGTTTTTAGACAAGATACTATTTTACAGTAAAGTAAGTAAAATAAGAAATCTCAAGTATGCATTTGAGCCAGTTATAGATATACTACATAGTTCTATGATCCAACTCAACTCAACAGACATTTATCAAGCACCTAATTTATGCAAGGCTCCGTTGCTAGGCTCTGGGGATACAAAGACAAAAAATGAGACCCACCCCTACATCCAAGGATCTTACATTTTCTTGGTGGATACAACATGTACACAAATAACCAAAAACAAAATTGTTGGAGGAGAGAAGGAACACTGAAAAGTGGGGAGATCTGGGAGGTTTCATTTATTTGGTGACACATAAGCTGACCCTTGAAGGGGGTAAAGAAATGGAGAAGTAGAGATGAGGAGGAAATGAATTCTAGGCATGAGGGATGGTGTGTGCAAATATACAAAGGCAGCAGATGGAATGCAGAGTTCAGCAAATAGTTTACTTTGGCTAGAACAAAGAGTGCATGGAGGGAAACAGTGTGAAATGAGGCTGAAAAGGTAGAGTTAGAGCCAAATTATGAAGGCTCCTGGAAGTCAGGCTGGGTACTTTTTTGGGATGGAATATCAGTGCATTATAAGAAACTCTGAAAATGTAGGATTCAGAGGAATTGAGGAAAGTATATGAACAGATGCAAAGAGCAGTAAGTGGAACCAAGAAAATGATATATACAATGACTACCTCAATAAAAATAGTATATATGACTATGAGAATAAAAGCCATTGAATGTTCTATAATTACAACAAAGAAAAGTTGAGAAAATGTATCTCCTTTCCTTTTTTTTTGAGAACTGGGAGACTACGAACATGAACTATTTTATAGAGAAGGGAAACTAACATTCATTAGTCATCTACTTTTTATGTGCCAGGCACTATATTAAGCACTTTACAAATCTAATCTAATTTGATCCTCCCAATAAGACTTAAGGTAGGTGCTTTTATTTTCCCCATTTTATAGTTGAGGAAATTGAGGTACACAGGGGTTAAGTGACTGACCCAGGATCACACAGCTATCAAGTGCCTGAGGCCAAATTTGAACTTGGGTCTTCTTGCTTCCAGGTCTGATGTGCCACTTAGCCAACTCTATTAACTACTAAATACTATTAGACCTTTTTTTGATGCTTTGGTTAGTCTTACTGAGCTGCTTTTGCTCTCTTTTTAAAAAAGTCTTTGTTAAAAATTTTTTTTAAATAAAAAGTTTTTGTTACAAGGGATGGCTCACTGATATGGAGGCAGGGAGAAATATAGGTAATAAGTAGATACTGAGGTTTTTTGAGCAGGAGAATAACACGATCAAACCTATAACTTTAGAAGATTGTTTTGGCCACTGTGTGGAGACTGATTGGGGAGGGAAGAGACAAGAGGCCAGGAGACCAGTTAGAATAAAAAAAAGTTCAAAAGAAAAGTGATAAAGAGATCGAAATAAATTAAAGTGATGGTTATGTAAGTGGGAAAAAAAGAGGACAAATGGGAGCAATTCAGAGGTAGATTTTATAATACTTTGCAATTGAGTTGGATAGAAAAGTTGTGGGAGAGGAAAGAGTCCAGGATGATTCTCAGGTCAAACTTGTTCCCACCCTAGAATTTGTCTGGCTGCCTGCAAAACCTGATTTTTCTCTTTATGGTTCTGCTGTCTCTTTTTCAGTCTAAGACTGAACAGAATTCTTCTCTCACATTTTTTGTTCTTTCCTTGTAATATTTTTCTCTGTAATAATAACAACAATAATTGACAACTATATAGTGCTTTAAAGTTTATAAACCCTTTTATATACCTTTTCTTACCTGATTTCCACAACAGCCTTATGAGGGAGGTACTATGGGTATCAATCCCATTTTACAGATGAGAAGAACTGACATGCATAGCTCATAAATGACTTGACTGTGATCCCAAGTGACAGAGGCAGGATTCGAATTCAGTTCTTGCCCAACTCCACATCCAGTGTTTTCTCAATTTGCCATTCTCCCTCTGTATAGATGTCTCTCTTTCAGCACCAATTTGTCTATCCTTGGCTGTTCACAAATGAGCTTGACTGACTATGCATATTTATCAGGAGTGTACATACCTCTGTGCTGAAATAACAGCCTCCCCAAACTGCATGTGTCCTCCCTTCTGGTAGTAAACAAGATATTATCTTAAGCATATTCATGCAAATATAGAGTTTAGATGATGCAGCAAAGAGAGTTGAGGTTCTAGGTCAAAGGACCTAGTTCAGCTACTTACTTAGGTCACTTCTGTGACCTTGGACAAGTCAGATAAGCTTGGGGTCCTCATTTTTCTCACCTGTAAAGTGAGGGGGTTGGACTGGATTATTCTAGATAGTTGGCTGACCCTTCGAACACTAAATCCTATGCTGCATTAAATCTGTCAGGCAACACCAGGACTGCTGGCCAGGAGGCATCATCTAACAGAACTTGCCTTGTGACGGAGAGATAGCAAGGGAAAGAATGTGTTGGGCACGAAGTCACAGAATCTGGGGTCCAGAAGGAATCCAAGGTGCCACCTTGCCTAGTCTGCCGTGTAGTTTTTCTTTCCTGAAACAAACCCTCCAAGGAGAGGGAGTTGGCTATCTCCTAAAGCCAGCTGTTCCATTGTGAGACAGCTCTCATGGAGAGAAGCTTTCTATTTTGATGTGAAATCTGCCTCTTTTCTACCTCCCACTCAGGAGCCCTCGCTCTCACTTCTGGGGCCATGCAGATTAATTTTACTTCTCCTACCACATGATGACTCTTTAAATGCTTGGACAGCTATTTCTCTCTCCTAAACCTCTTTTCCAGTTTTTTCAACTGATTTAGACAGGTCACTCAACTTGTATGGGCTTTAATTTCCTCACCTAGAAAATGGAATTGGAATAGATGACTCTAGAAGTCTCTTCTGAACTCCTCATTTTCTAGAGAAATTTTATGATAACACAGTTAGGTCTTGGATGGACTGGGTCTGCGTAGCATGGTGGAGTGTCAGAGATGGATCCAGGTGCCCTACCTCCAAGTCCCAGTAAACCAGGTCCAGGGGAAGCCTTTCATTTTCTCACCTGGTCTCCCTCCTTCCAAAGATTGAGACCCATGCTTCCTCCAGTGGCTGTCCTGGCAACCTGCAGGTGCCCACCTCTGTGCCTGGATCTGGGAACAGGGAAACCTGGCAGGGCTGAGTCTACCTGACTGCCCATCAGAGTGCAGACACTGGGTTCAAAAGCCTGGAATTAACCTGGATAAACTGCCAGCACAGTCTTCTCCTCCCTGCTCCTTTCTTTTCGATGTCAGTCACTGTGGTCTGAGGAGTGCTTCAGCTTGTTTTAGGCACAGTGGTTTTGGGATGCTTGATGAAGGGGAAAGACTGATCTTGGGATCTGGATACTTGGGTTTCAGATCTGACTTCTTATGATGACTGTCAAAAGTATCAATCAGCTATGTGGTGCAGTGGGTAGAATGCTGAACTTGAAGCCAGGAACACCTGAGTTCCAATCCAGCCTTGACTGTTTACTAGCTGTGTGACCCTAGGCAAGTCACTTAATGATTAAAGAAAAAATTGTCACTCATCTGACACTTTTGAGGAATTTGGATCATTCACAACTTTCTGAGCCTTAGTTTCCTCATTTATAAAAAGGGGACAACACTTATGCATCTCATCTAGCAATATTCCATTGAGTTAGATATTTACTAAAATCCTGGTGTGAGGAGCAGCTAGGTGTCTCAGTGGATTGAGAAGCAGACGTAGAGAGATTGAAGGTCCTTGGTTCAAATCTGACCCAGGACACTTCCTAGCTGTGTGACCCTGGGAAAGTCATTTAACCCCCACTGCCTAACCATTACCTCTATTCTGCCTTAGAATCAATATACATTGGTGTATTGGAAGAAAAGAGTTTAAAAAAATTTTAAAACCTTTCCTGTGTAATCATGGACATTGATATTTAAATAGCTGGAGGTTCACGACGAACCTGTGAGGTAGGTACTATTCTTGCTATTTTACTATTTACTTGTACTATTTTACTGAGGGAGAAACTGAGGTTTATGGAAGCCAAATGACTTGTTTGCAGTCACAAGGCTAGTAAATGTGTGTGTGTGTGTGTGTGTGACAGAGAGAGAGAGAGAGAGAGAGAGAGAGAGAGAGAGAGAGAGAGAGAGAGAGAGAGAGAGAGAGAAATTTGAACTCAGGTTTTCCTTCCCAGTATACCACATTGCCTCTCATGCTGCAAGGCACTGGATTAGGTATTGAGAACACAAAAACCAAAACTGAGTTTCTTCTTACAAGGAGATAATTATGTTTTATGTGGTGGTGATAATAAAGCATGTATATTGATAAGTAACAAATATTGAAATGGATTTTTGATCTCACTTATTTTAGAATTCTGCTTCATATCTGGGCCTGTCCATCCTGTTCCACTCATCCATGTTATCACAAAAGTTCTTCACATGGGTTCACTCAAAGTGCTGAAGTGCTTCCTTGATTTTTCCCAGTATTCCAGGGGTATCAGTGGAACACTCTACCAATCCACCTATCATCTCTCCCTGGCTGTGAATCCAGCCCATCTTCTCTGACTACTGTAAAATTCTCTAATGAGAATTTGAAAATTCATTTTCTTCAGAGTTCTTCATTAGTTTTATATTGTAGCCTGCTCACAACCACCATACACCTCTCCACTCCATTGCCCTTTGTGGGACACTCTTCTTTAATTCTTCATAGACAGTGGTATTCCAAGTCTTGCTTAAGTGTAGCAACACAAATAAAGCTGTTATGGAAAGGTTGAAGTTAATTTTAAAAAAACCCTTGCAATTTCTCCAAAACTATCCAACCCATTCTCCACTTCCTTTTTACTCATTGTCCATTTTCTTCATCCCTGATACCCATTTGGTTTGACAAGCTCTGCAAGGTGTCCTTTCCGATGCATGTTGAAATCTGAGATACATATGCTCTTCACCTAGTTGGTCTTTCTTGTGCCAATGGAAAAGCATATCAGAGGGAGATATTTTCTTGGAAAAACATGCTTTTTTTCATAATAAATAAGAAATAAATATGATAAGATCTTTTCTTTTCTATATCTATCAGTTGATGAGATGGTAAAGATGTAATCCATTTTGAAATATCATTTGGGGAAGGCCTGCTAGTTTCCTCATTGAGTATGCCCTCAATTTGTGTATAAAAGATTTCAGATCATTAGATGTAGGGTAAAAAAATGAATTCAGATCCTCTATGGTCTGAATTATTACTAAGTCTCTATTAAAATGTTAGGGATTCAAGGAGAAAGACTTAGGGAGAGTAAGATAAAAGGCTAGTGGGACTCAAGAGATGACATTGGGAAAAGGAGTGGCACATTCAGGAAAGATTGTCTTGACCTAGTGGCTATCGTGGGGTTCTCTTCATTCCCTATATCCTGGGGATAGGCTGACTACCCTGGAAAAGTATTACTGCTCACTTGCTGTATTTCAAAGACTCTGTCAGTTGTGCTTAGATATAAGAATTGTTTGTTGTCCACCTGCTGGTCCATCGAGAAAGGCTAGATAAGGAGAAATAGGGAGATCTAAACTCTTATTTAGAGTTTGTGGCTGAGGTAGAAGGGACAATTGAAAGGAAAGGAGATTTCAATCTCCCCAGGTGTGGGGGAAAAGAGAAAGCTCTTAGGATTAATCATTAAAAAGTGGAGAGGAGAAAAGACTAGTTGAAATAGGACCAAGATGGATCAGCATCAGAAAAGATGAAGTGTCCACTAGCTCTAGCAAGGTGGACTACAATGTCACAAGGGGTCAAGCAGAATAAGGACTTTGAAAATGTCATTTGGATTTAGCCATCAAGAGATCATTGGTATAACCATTCGCAGCCAGTTTCTCTTTTCTCCTGCACTGTATCCATCCTTAAGATGCTGAAGGGACGGACCCTGTGGATGGAGTTACATGGTCTGAGACATTTCAGTGAAAAGGTCTCTAGTCATTCTATGTGGTGCTACAGTGGGACTTTTGAAAGAGTCTGCTTTAAAGAAACTCAGGAGGAATCTTTGAAAAGCAGCTGGGGAAGGAAGCTTGCAGTGGTTGCTAGATTCTGTTGATTTGGGTGACTACAAGGCTGGGTAGCAGCACTGAGTGCTGACTGCCACAGTCATGGAGCCAACAGTAACCATCTTAATGACTCATCAAACTTCAATGTTGCCTGCCAATTGGTCAGGAATCAAATGTGTCCCTAAGGAGTTGGGTAGATAATGGTCACATAATAGGCAGTAAGGGTGAGCTGAGGGTTCTACTCCCTTTTGACATCTGAGTACAGAAATGTTTGAGGAGTGATTCTCTCCCCCACTTTCAATACTGTCTGTGGGTACTCCTGAGAGAGAACAAGGCACAGAAGGGTGGGTGAGGGAGCTCAGATTTCAAAGTTCACTAGACAGGTCATCTATCACTTTAAAGTTTTAAACCTGACATTGTTAATTTTGTTTTTGATTTAATAAATGTACTTTTAAAATCCATATGTGAATGAGCAATCTTTATGGGTCACACACAGTTGGGAAAGAGATTAAAATCCTGAAGGAATGAGGGCAAAATAAGCCAAGTGAATTTAATCATGACAGGAATTATTATTGGGAGTTTTCTTAATTCATCCTCTAAACATAGCCTGCATTTTTTAAGACACTAACAAGGAAGATGGAAGAGGTGAGGAAAACAACCATCTGTGCATGTGCAGAGGAATTGAAAGGGGACTTAGATGTCCCATAGGCACCTGTAGGTGTTGGAAAGGAAGTCAAAGAATAAGGAAAGAATGAGGAGAAGAGAGTGATTGATGGGGGTGGGGGAATTATAGAGGAAATACAAATTGGATAGATCAAAAGTACAAGTGGAAGGGTTGGTGGTGTCAAGAAGAAAGATTACCTCATTATCAGCCTGAAGCTGGTGTAAAGAATATTAAGAACAAAGCAAAAGGGGACAGCTAAGTGGCTCAGTGGATTGAGAGCCAGGCCTAGAGATCTTGGGTTCAAATCTTGTCTCAGACACTTCCTAGCTGTGTGACCCTAGGCAAGTCATTTAACCCCCATTGCCTTGCTTTTACTGTTCTGCCTTGGAACTAATATACAGTTGATCCCAAGAAAGAAGGTAAGGAGTTTAAAGAAGAAGAAGAAGAAGAAGAAGAAGAAGAAGAAGAAGAAGAAGAAGAAGAAGAAAGGCAAAGATTTAGAAAAATCTTCATGAAAAATATGACTGAGTATGAATTATGGAAGGATAAGATTTCCATTTAGTAATGAAGGTCAAGTTGAGATGAGGTAACAAATTTGAAGTAAATGTTATTAGTTGGGTTACGTGATTTTGACAGGTAGTGAGTAGCAATAGGACAAGGAACTGAAAGATTCAAGGGTAACTAATGATTCAGTTGGTTCAGCCATAGGGTTGAGATTTTAAAAGGATAGAGGATCATAGTAATGGTATTGGGGGACTCACTGTGAGGAAGAAAAATATCGAGAGGAGGAATGAGTGAGAGCTAGTAATTGAAGGTTAAGAAGCTAAGATATAATGAAGAATAGGAGGTTTTAGACAGAAAGAGGAGTTTCAGAGAACTGGACCATGAAAAGAAACAATTACTGGTGAGTCAGGTCAAGAGTATGGTCATTCTTGTCAGCTACTGATGAAAAGATAAAGTCGTAGGAATTTAGGAGACTGATTAATTGACATTGATGTTCATACTGAAGTTTCAAGTAGAGAGACTTTGACTAGGGATAGAGAGGAACACTCTAAACCAGCTCTTGAATTTATTGAGAATGGAGGGAAATTGACCTAGAGACTATTAGATACCTGGGACAAGAAAATTTCAGGGACCATGGGGAGGGTGAACAACCAGACCAAGCCATTATGTCTATAATCCTTCAAGGAAAAACTTTAATATAACTAAAGTAATTGGAAAGATTGTGGGGATATACTAAGCCTTCTCCCCTGCTTAGGCTACAAATTACAAAATAATATTAGGATAACATTTCATCTGAAGACCTTTTCAGACTTATGAGAATGAAGAAAACCTCATCATTACCTAATCAAACTTCTAGGAAAACTACTCTGCTAGAAATCCTTTCCCCCTTAACAAAGGACTAACCACTTTTTATAAGGAACTTGGATAAAAGTTTAAGAAGGAACTCTAAATTCCTGGAAAATGTATGAGGGTAGTAATTAGAATCAGAGCTAGAGCTGAAATATCCAAATAACATTAAAATTATTTCCTATATTTCCTATATAATTATTTCAAGAGTAGTCTTGACTGAATTCAAAGTTTTTTTAGGGAAATGGTTCTCCAGTTCTCTGCCAAAGGTAAAGAATGTATTGTTTCATTTGATGAAGCAAAATTTTGAATTGAATTTTCACTTTACGTTTCTTACTATGTTTCATCTTTTTGCTGAATTTTATCTTTGGTTGGGAATAATATAAAGGGCAACTCAAAAATGTCTTGTGTCAGAGAGATTTTCAAAGGCAAGACAGATTTCTGCCTTTTTAAGAATTTTTTTCCAAGCAGAGATATTTAGAATGAAAATAATCTAATTAAAATTGCCCCTGGCAGGCTTGTGCTTCAAACTTAGGGTAATAAATCTTTCTTTCACAAGATGAAGGAAGAGGTTGGACCTGAATTCCAAGATTCCTTCAACTTTCAATTCAGTTCCAGGCACATTTGCGGGGATGCCCCAGCATTCTCTTGCATTCTCATTGCTCCTACTAGGGACAATTTTGTTCTGCTTTTGCTGATTTCTCTCTTGCAAGGTGTAAAAACTCCCATTGCCACCCACTAGTGAGAACTTTGTTTTAGAATTGATGAATCTCACACATGAACAAAGTGTGAAATTCCCTTGACAAAGTTAACTCCTTGATAAGACTACAATTCCTTGCTTTGTTCCTAGTTGCTCCATTGATACCACAGGGAGGAAAATTGTTTCTTGCTGGTTCATATACTTCCCCATTGGTCATGGGCTTTAAAAAGGAAAGATAAAGAGAAACTGGTCAGAAATATACATAAAGATCTCTAAACTTTTTTGAGTGTGTGTTTCTGAGTCTCCCTACCCCATATATATTTATATTTACTTATTTTAAATTACATAAATGTATTCCTGTAGTAATAATTATGTATACTATGAAACTTGCACAAAGGAGAACATTTTTTAAAGGAATAGCTAAATATGGAAACATTTTGCATGATTGCACATGTATAATCTATATCAAATTGCTTGCCTTTTCAGAGGGGAGGAAGGAGAGATTGGAAATAAAAAATTTAAAAAGAATATTAAAGATTTTTATTTACATGTAATTGAGAAAAAAGTAAAAATTAAATATAAAATAAAATAATAGCTAATGATTAAATATTTTATTTTAGAGTCAATAGGAAGGCATTGGAGTTTATTGAATAGAGGAGTGACATGGGTAAGCCTAAACTGTAGGAAAATCACTGCGACAACTGGATGGAGGGTGGATGGTTTAGGATGATGTTGAGTAGGGTAAAATTTCCCAAAAGCACTTACTTAACTATTGCTGTGGGTGCCTGAGCAGCACCCTTTGGGACCTATCCTCACTCAGAAAGGGAACAGCATAGTTGGGAACTGCCAAGTAGAGAGAAGGAACAAGGGAAGGGAACATTGGGGAATAAGGGTGGGTATGGTTGTGTTGGAGACAAGCCCAATAACTAACTATGGATGGAGAAGGTGGATTGCAACCAGTCTTTCTGCTCTTCACCTAATTGATTACACACCTTATTGTGATTAGGTCAGAGGGAGGATTGCCAGCCTTTTCAGTCATCCCAAAGCATTTTCTCTTTTGTGATGAGAGAAGCTGCAACCCTAGGGTAGCACTATGACTCTGAAGGAATATATAGGTGATTCCTGAGCAGCAGAGGCCCACCTAAAAGGAAAGAGAGTTTTTAATGTGCTAAAGTGTGAATCTTGTATTATTATTTTTTCAATCAGGTTAAGTAAGTTCTATCCTACATTCAATTTTATATTAAAATGAGTACTTACATGAGAGCTGAGACTTTGCTCTTTTTGTTATAGAAAACTAAAAGTGAACTAAATTCCCCTATTCCCTAGAGAAATTCTGAGCAGAAATCAATCAGAGCTGAAAACCATGGTGAGTTAGAAGGTCCAAGATTGAACCCAGAGTTTCCTGGTACATAAGTACTTACTGCACCACAAATGCAAAGTAACTGTCCTAGGTACTAGCATTCAAAAGAGAAATTAAATGGTCCTTGCCTCCAAGAAGCTGCTTACCTTATACAAGGGAGGAAGGAAGAATACACAGATAAATAAGGTAATTTAAGGATGGAGACAGTACAAATAACTGAGGGTATTAAGAAAGGTTTCACTGAGGATGTAGCACTTGAGTTTAGCATTGAAGGAAACTAGAGATTTTACAAATTAGAGATGAGGAGAGGATGCTTTCCAGGCCTGGGGGACAGTAAAGGAAATGGAAGATGAAATATTGAATTTAGGTTGTAAATGAAGAGAGGGTGCTGGTTTCGAGAGATACAGTAGGGATAGGATGGATAAGACTTGGTAAACAATTGGGTGTGAGTGGGGGAGTCTAGAATAATTCAGATTAGACCCAGATTAGATAAATGGGGAGATAGAAGTGCCCCAAATAGAAATGGGGACTTTTGGAAGGAAGATGAGTTTAAGGAGAACAGAATTCCATTTAGGACATGCTAAGGTTGAAATGCCAAGGGGACCCCCAAATGTACATATCCAGCAAGAAATTTGTCAAGTGGGATAAAAGTCAGGAGAGACAATTAAGACTGGATATTTAGATCTGGGGGTCAGAGAAGAAACAATCAGGTATGTAGGAAGATCAGGAAATTCCGAGATAGAAAATCCTAATCCAATGGATCTATATCTATTTCTATTTTATAGCATCACCTTTTGAAATATTTATTTCAGTTTGTCCATCTGTAAAATGAACTCTTTCTATCTGCTGATTTTTGGTGAACTTTTGACAGGTATGTTTATGGTAACAGTCCCTCAGTTCTCTGGGAAACAGTGATTCAATGGCTGTTACAGATAATTGTGGATACTTGAAAACACTACTGGATCAAGTTAAATGGCCAAAAACAGACAAAACACACAGGGATGATAAGAGAAATGACTAGGTGTGAGGAGATGAGGGGAGACGGGTGAGGTTTACTACCTCACTGTGTGTCTGCACCTCATTTTCTGTGAATATCTGGAGGAGAATGTAGTAGAATCAATTGGTCAAAGACATACTATTCTTAACATAGAGAGACAGACATAAACCCAGACAGACACAGACAGGCATATAGATACACACAGCAGCCTCCTGCATTAGAATGGAAGCTCCTCCAGAGCAGGCAATGCTTTGCTTTCATCATTTTACCTTAGTGCTTTGCATAATGCCTAGAAATACTAGGCACATCAAAATAGATGCTTTTTGAATGATTATCTCAACCTTCTCCCTCTTCCCTTTATATTACTATACACACAATAAATACACGATAACAGTATCTATTCCTGCCCCCTCCCAATTATAGAGATACAAATGATCGGGAAAAGATCAGGAATGTCTCAGGTTTGGAATCATGCCAGACCATGGTTCCAAAAGATTATCTAAAGTATAAAGATTAAAGGCCCTGATCATGTACAAATTCAGCACTTATTAAACACATTTATATGGCACTTTATTATAACAAAACCTTCCATACATCATTTAATTTAATCTTCACAACAAAAATACAAGATGATACAATAAACATTTATCAATCATTACTGTATACAGAGCACTGGAACACTGTGACCATTTTTCCTTCAGACAATGGCTTTCTTACTGGGGGAGTGTCCTCCAGGAGCTTGGGAAGACTATTTTGTAGGAATTGATCTTACTCTGACACTTTACTAAATGCCTTTTCTAAGGGTTAATTGTATCTACTCCCTGACTTTTAAGGGGAATCACCTTGGTGGGATCTTGAGAGTTAAAGTTTTTGTAGTATTGCCCCAGAGGAACTAGAATACATGAGAGTAGAAACCACCCTCTGGAGATCCAACTCATGAGTGGGAGTAGCAATATGAGTTGAGGGAGTAGCCTAGAGAGAGTGCTATGAGTATATGGAGAAAAATATACCTGAAATGAAAGAACATTACATAGTAATAGGAAATAAGTTTGGAAAGGGAAAGTAAAGCAAGATTATGTAGGGTCTTGAATTCTAGGCAGTATTCAAATTTATGCCATTTTTTTATGCAGTACTTTTTTATTGCTTCAGGACTACGAAGGGACTAAAAGGCAAACAAATTGCAGAGAAACCAATAAAAGATACAACCAGTATGGTTGCCCAGATTTCAAAAGTTCCCTATTTTCTTTCTTTGCCTTTGAAAGATAATACTGGCCAGCCATTTACTGTGTAGGGGAACAGAATGCCTCTATAGTGAGCCTTTGGGTATGCACACTTTGGTTATTGGGATTATATCTCTTTCCTTTATCTTGTGACCAGAGAACTGACACCATGTTAGAGGCAGTGGTAATGGTAGAAACTCAGATCTGTGCTATGGAAATGGCAGGTTGGAGAGAATAAGCAGAAGACCAGATCCAAAGTGGGCCAGAAGTGCTAAAGATTGTCAATTATCATGAAATCTGAAGGAATGGAAGCAAGGAGAAGGAAACTATCATCTCTTCCCCCCGTAGCCTCTTCTTTCCTTTTTGAATCTGAGACCCAAAGCAAGAACTCTGGATACAAACCCTTTTCTTCATTCCTTCTATATAAATTGGATGTTTTGGGGGCTTTTCTAGGAACCTAAGAGAGGGGAGCTCAAAGAGCTATGGGAGGTACTTGGATGAGGGGCTCCCCAAATGGGGAGCACTCAACAATTTTCCTTGCATTTTTGATATGTCTAATAAGCCATGTGACCAAAGTGCATTGAATTACTGTGTCCTATGAGTCTGTGGGTTGTTGATTGAGAGGGGAAGTCTAGGTATAAGGTGGGGGCTAAAGCCCTATTTTTAATGCCTTTGGACAACATTATAAAATTCTTGAATCTAAATTCAGAACCATGTCAACTCCACATGAAGTCATAGAGCATAAGAGCATAATGGTGTCATGGTGGTGAAGGTGGTCATGTTTTTTTTGCAGGTTGAAAACCTAGTGGCCAGTGGAAATACTTCAATGTTTTTAGAATGGCTATTCCATTCTGGCTCCAGAGCAAATCACCTCTCTCAGGCATCTGGAAGCAGAGGAAAGTTGGAATCTATGGTCAAATAGAACACTGGAGAAAGACTTGCTTAAGAGCACTCAGAGAAGGAAGCAAAAGTGGAATGCCTGTAGGGTGAGTTTCTGGGGTACCAGGCATGGGAGCTGACATGAATGCAGGTAGAACAATTCCTTTCATTTCATCTCCAAGGCACTCCTGCAAACCTAGTGATGCTTCCTTAAGAACAAAGAAGTGTCCTGTTTGGGGAAAAGATTCTGGCATCTGGCTGGATTCTTATTTGAGGTATAGGACCTATAACATTTATAGGGAGTGCCCTCATCTTTTGGTCACCCATGTTATGGAGGTCCATCGTCCCATGCCCAGGCCCAAATCATGGAAGTGGAAGAAACTGCTGGCCAGTCTGACATCAAGTAGTTTCATAACTCCGAATCAAGTTCCCTCTGACCCAAAGGGTCTCATATTACCAGCACTTTACCAGCACAAACCCTATTTCATCAGCAAGAGGCCCAACATGGTCTAAATGCAGAAAAGAAACATGTTTTATTTGATAGATTTAAATACATTTCTCAATTGAGGAAGAGGAAGGATTGGAGTAGGGCAAGAGTGGAGGCAGAAACACTAGTCAGGACATGATTACAGTTTTCCAGATGGATTAAGAGTGTGCTCTATTTACTTGGGTGGTGGTAGTAGGTATAGGCAAAAGGGGGCAGATTGAAGAGAAGTTACATAGCTGAAATGGACAGGTAGAATCCCATGGGTGGAGGCAGCTGAAGTGACCAGTCATAAACCCACAAGGGGAGCCTTTTGTTTGTCATGCGGCCTAACATCCCTGATGGGAGATGACCCAGTTGTCTGTACTTGAACATAGAATGACGTGGGCTTGCTTATGTTCCTGACTATGGCAGGTAGCCATTGTGGATAACCAGGGTAGGCTTCTCTATCTTCCCCAGGAGGGTGGACAGCTCTTGATTTTGAAAACACTGGGAATCTGTCCAGTGAGAGCTCTTAGGGAAGCAATGTCTCTGGAGTGAAGTAGGAGGTGACCAAGCAGAGAGTTAGAAAGAGGTGAAAAATAGGACTTTGTTAAGAGAAATATGTGACCATCATGTGAACACCAGTGATAGGGAATAGTGTGTTATAATATAAAAATAGTGAAATGGAGTTGATTTGCTCTTCTTTCTCAGGAGCATTCATGTAATGATTAAGGAAAACTAGAATAAATAAAAGGTGCTACTTAATCCTTTAAAATGATTATTACAAATCCTAAAAATTAAAAAAAAAAGAAATATGTGATCAAGGAGGAGAAAAGGCTTTCCACTTGTGGGTAGTTGGCTGGGGGTGGGAAGTGGAGCCTCACAGGCTGAGACTGATTATCCAGTCTGACCAAGGATTCCAGGAAAAGACTATCTCAGAAGCTGAAACAAACAGGCTTCTGACCTTATTGTAGGTTCCAGGATTGCTTGTAAATAGTTTGTACTTCTAGATTCACAGAATATCAGAGTTAGAAGGCATTTTAGAGATCTTCTAGTCCCACTGCCTCATTGTACAAATTTGATATTTGGGTTATTACCAGTGATTAGAGGTCAGGAATGTGCTGATAAATGTTTAAAAAAAAACAGCACCATGTGCCACATGACACTCTTTTAAGTTTAACCTGCATTACTAATATTTTCTTTCACTTTCTTAATTCTAGGTAATCAACAAAACAAGAAACCAAGCCCTGATTTGTAGCATTTGCTATTTCTAAGGTGTTAATGTTGACATTGAAAATTTAATAATTGGCTTTTTAAAAAAATGCTTACTTTTCTGTCATAATAATAACTTTAAGACAGAAAGGCAAGGGAGAGGCAAATAGGGTTAAGTGACTTGCTCAGGATCACACATCTAGGAAATGTCAGAGACCAGATTTGCTACCCTAGTAATTGACTTTCCAGATAGCTGTTTTGGGCTAGCTCCAGCACACCCCTCTATGGACAATCAGCATGCTCAGAAGGAGATAACAGGCCAAGGGAAATAGGACGCTCCAAGTTGGGATTGTGAAAGGGAAATCCAGAATGTCAAAGAAGACCTGATCAAATTAAAGATTTTATTTGGACAAATGGAGTTGGGGGATTAGTAGGAACCATGAAATCGAAGTTGGTCCAAAGCTGGGAAGATATAGATTTACAATTGGAAAGAAATCTTAGAATCTATCTGGTCCATTCCCCTCATTTATAAGGATTTTAGGCACTAATCAGTTAATTAATTATATATTTGCACAATTAATTATGACTTGAGGCACTAGTTACTAGAGTCACTTGGGTTGTCTGCAGCAGAGCTGAGATATGAACCTAAATCCTCTAATTCCAAATCTATACTTTCTTTACAAGAGAGGACATTTCTATGGTACTGAAACTCTTTACAATAGTAAAATCAAATTCTAATAGAAAAGGAGGCCACTAAACCAAACATAAGGATCACTGCTGGGTTCATATTAATTTAGAAAATCACATATGAACAATATCTATGTTCTATTGTATTTTTATTTATTCGGTTAAATGTTTCCCAATTACATTCTGGATCAGGCAGCATTTAAGGAGGGTTGCCGGCAGCATGTGGCTGCCCAACAAACTCAATATTTGTTGAGTGAATGAATGAATGAATGAGGAAACTAATTAATAAGTGGAATCCCAGTGACTAAGTGATTAACTCAAGATCATACAGTTAGTATTAGACCTAGGATTCTTCACAACCTACAAAGCAGTCTTCAAAGTGGCTCTTTACAAAGGTGTCAAACTCATCCCCTCTGCTGCCCGAAGAAGGCAGCAAAACTCCCATGTGCTGCCCAAACCAGATTAAGATGTAATTGAAAAATGTTTAACAAAATAAAAATACAACACACCATAAATAATGTTAATTTGAGGTTTTCTAAGTCAAGTCCACAGGGATCTGTTTCTATTTGAGTTAGATCCCTCTGTTCTCTAAGATCAGATTGAATATCTATAAGACCATTCTCCATTAGGAGATGACCAAGAATGAATGGGAACTGAGGTTCTGAGATCTTGCTTATAGAATTTCTCCCAATATTCATGGGGAGGAGTGTGGGGTGTGGGACAATAAAGGTGTCAGGGAAAGTATAGAAATTAGGTCATTATTGGGTAACTTCCTTGGAGGTTCATAGAAGTAGCCTCCAAGGTTGCTTCACAACCACATCTAAAGTTTAGAGAACCAGGGAGTCCCACCCAAAATCTCTCAGAAGAAGGCATAGTCTCTGGGGGTAAAGATGGAGATGGTAAGCTATGAAGGGGGGAGAACAAAAGACTTAGAAATCTTCATTGTCACTGTCTCCTGCTCCATGGGAACACTGGTCTGTTCTGTCCATCCCTGGGCCCATCCCTGTCCTGGAAGACTTTCTGAGGTTACCACCTCCTCTGTCTTTTTTCGAGTCTCTAGTCATGTAGAGCTATAGGAAAGAATTTCTCATGCTACAGCTCAGCTGGTGACACATCTAATTTTAGGTCTAACCTTCCGTCTTCTTCCCTCATCTGCCATAGAAAAGGGCTCAAATGAGATTCCTATGAGCTCCTTAACTACAAATAGGAGTTAATGCCTGCTCCTTGCCACAGGTTCCCAATCCTTGGGGGGGGGGATAGGAAGAAGAGCTCTTGCTCTCACCCCAAAGAGACTTATGGTCATCTAAGCTGCCCAGAGAGACTCCTTCCCCTAAGAGGGATGAGAGGGAAAGGACAAAGATTTATGTACCCTTCCTTGGGAGTTGTGGGGGAGACATTTCCTCATTTTGTGACCCTGGATAAGTCACTTAACTTCTCAGTACCTTAGTTTTCTGTAGGCTGAAGAGCCTTCTAATTGCCCTTCCAACTCTCAATGGATGATTTTAAAAAATCCTTACCTTCAATCTTAGAATCAGTACTAAGGAAGATAGCTAGATGATTCAGTGGATTGAAAGTCAAACCCAGAGATGAGAGGTCCTGGGTTCAAATTTGACCTCATACACTTCCTATGTGATCCTAAGCAAATTTCTTAATCCGCACTGCCTCACCCTTACCACTCTTCTGCCTTGGAACCAATACACAATATTGATTTTAAGACAGAAGATAAAGGTTTTAAAAAAAAATCAATACCAACTATCAGTTCTAAGGCAGAAGAGCTATAAGTGCTAAGCAATTGGGGTCAAGTGACTTGGCCAGGAAATGTCTGAGGCCAGATTTGAACCTGGGTCCTATGAGACCTTGGGGATTATCTACTCTGTTCTCCTTTCACATGTGAAGAAAATGACTTGCCCAAAGGGGCACAATCCTTTGACAGAGTCTGAATTTGTACCTAGCTCCAAAACCAGAGTTTAGAGAGCCTCAATCAATCAATCCCTAAGGAGAGAATTTGTGTCTCCATTACAGTGACAGGTACAGTGGTGGAGAGAAGAAAAGCTTTAGATCTGATTCCTGACCTCAGGGAGTTCACAAACTAGATGGAGAGCAATGATTTAAACAATGGGGGGGGGATTAGTACATGTATGTTCCATAAGGTTAATGAAATTGGAAACTAATACAGACCAGTGTATAATAAATGGTAATCTAGGTGGCTTACGGGGTTTAGAACTGGAGAAAACCTTAGAGGTTATCTAATATAGCTGCCTATTGCAGGTGAGGAAACTAAGTCCAAAATATGGGGATTTGGGGTAGCTAAGTGGACAGAGGATAGAGAGCCAAGCCTGGAGGTGGGAAGTTCTGGGTTGAACCCAGAAAAGTGGCTTCAGACACTTCCTAGCTGTGTGACCTTAGGCAAGTCATTTAATCCCAATTGCCTAGCCCTTTCCGCTCTTTTGCCTTGAATCTGATACTTAGTATTGGTTCTAAAACAGAAGGTAAAGGGTTTGAAAAAAAAAGAGGATGAGTGACTTGCTCAAGTTTGAATAAGGAGACAGGTGGAAAAAGCACTGCCTGTGGGAGGCAAAGGACCTGGATTCAAATTCCTCCTTTGATACTTAACTACCTGGATGGCTTTGGGCAACAATCTTGACCTCTCTGGGTCTCTGTTTTCTAATTTGTAAAATGAGGCAGTTGGATTCCGTTGCCTCTGAGGTTCTCTCCACTTCCACTTTTATGCTCCTTTCTCATCTCCCCAAGTAGCGGAACTTGGGATTCAAATTCAGGTCTTTTGACTTAACAACCAGTGTTTTTTCTCTTCCACCAAGCTGAGAGAGAGGGTAAAAGCCACTTGAGGAGGTCAGAGGAAAGAGAATTCACTGTGAGATGTGGGAGTCAAGTCAGACATAAAGAGAAATGTGTTCAATTTAAATAAGAGGAACTGTTGGGTCAGCGAGCTGGTACAGTGGATACTGCTCCTAGCCTAGGGTCTGGAAGACTCCTTTTTCTGAGTTTAAATCTGGCCTCAGTTTAACCCTGGACAAGTCAATTTGCCTCAATTTCCTCATCTGCAAAATGAGCTAGAGAAGGATGGTGTAAACAACTCCAGTATCTTTACCAAGGAAACCCTAAATGGGGTCACAAAGAGCTGGACACAAATGAACACACAAACATGAGGGAACCTGAGTTCAAGTCCTGCCTCTGACACATACTGGTTGTGTAAACTTGAGCAGTTCATATAAATGCTCTGAGTCTCAGTTTCTTCAGAGATTTGCCTAAATGACCTTTAGTGATGTCAAGCTCTAGGTAAATCTGACATGTTCCAGCCCTATTGGTCGTGTCATTCCCATCCCTCCTCATTTTACTATATTTTTACAAGATCTGGGATGAAGTTCCCCCTGATGACATACACCAGTAATCTTTCTACAATTACAGTCTTAGAGTTGTCTTTGACATTGAGGTTAAGTGATTTACCCAGGATCTCTCAGCCAATCTGTGTCAGAGGCAGGTCAAGAACCAAAACTTCCTAACTTTTAAGACCAGTTTTCTATCCACTAAGCCATTTATCTACTCTTCTTTCTGCCTTACCAGGAAAATATTTATAGGTTCATAACAACATATAGCCATATCCACCAATAATAGCTATAATTTATGTTTCTATGTAGGTTACAATTCCAAATTGATCTTCATAAAAGTATTTATCAAATGCCTACCAGACACAGACCACTGAGCCTCCTGTATACATAATTGCGCTAAGCATGGATATAAAGCTGAGATTAGACAGTCCTTGAGTTCATGGAGTTAAAAGTTAAGGAGAGGGAAAAGATCCTAGCACAGATCACTACATTACATAAGATGGCAGGACAATTGCCTCAGAGATATGGGTAAATGTGGCACACAAAATTGAATGGGAGTGAAGTGGATGGGTGGAGAGAAGGAAGTCATTACCAATGGAGAGATCAGGGAAGACTTCCTGAAGCAGGTGGCATTTAAACAGACCTTTAAAGGATTGTTAAGATGTCAGTAGATAAAGATTGGGAGGGAGGGAGGGAACTGTTGCCAAAGGGAAGAATGTGAGCAAAGTCACAGAAGCATGTGAACTTTGTGTGCTTTTTGGGTTAGAGGGACAGAGGATTGAGAAGTCAGGGAAAGGCACACTGGGCAGAGACTGGAGAGCAGAATGCTTGGAGGGGAGTCATAGAGAAATAAGGCTGGAAAGGTAATGTCCCCTTAAAGCATGTAATGCAAGAATTATGGTTCCATTTTATAGATGAGTATTCTGAAGCTACTAAAGCCTTGTCCAAAGTTACATGGACAGTGGCAAATCTGTGACTGGAAGCTAGGTTTCCTCACTTTAAGCAGAGTGCTTCTTCCTTTTTTGCTTTGAAAGCAGGCATTTTTTTTGCCCCCTAAATCAAAGGTCTGTATTCCAGCCTAGACCCTGGGTTTGGACCAAAAGAGGAAGCACAGTATAGTGCAAAGATTTGGAATGGAAGGCCCTGAGTTCATTTCCCAATTCTGTCACTATCTATATGACCTTGGTCAAGTCATTTACCTTCTCTGTGTCTCAGTTTTTCCATATGTTAAATAAAAGAGTTGACTTAGATGACCTCTAAAGCCCCCTCTAACTCTAAACCTCCAGCTCTTGGCTCAAGATAGGGCTAACATACATTTAGAAGTTCATTATGAAATCTACAGCTACTACAGCAGGCCAGACTGGCAGGAGAGATGGGTGGGTCGGTCTGAACAATGCAGGAGAGAATGGTCTGGGCTGGTCTGGGTTAGTGCTGTTAGGAAGAACATTCTAGCAGCCTTGGGCAGATAGGCTTGGCCACCTGCCCTCCCCTTAGGCTGACAGGTGCTCCTAGGGAGGCTAGTCTTTATTTTTAGCTTTGGCACCTGGCACCTGCCCATTCTCTCCATCTCTGCCTCACTTCTCAGTCTTTAAAGAGCCAGGGCTCCCTAATCAGGAAAGGGATAGCTCCTTGGGCTAGGAGAGTGATGTGGGAGGGCAGGCATCTTCTAAGAGTCTGAGGAGGAGGAAGGTGGTGAAGAGTGCTCATAAAGAGAGTTTAGGATCAAAGGAGGAATGACAGAGCTTCCTAACGGGAAGGCCTGTAGATTGCTCACCACAGCAGTAGACTTTTTCAAGTAGACCTGATGGCTCTAAAGATGGCCAAAGGTCCTGAAAGACCTTTGGAATGATTGTTTCATGACAAGAAAAGACTTTCAAGGGCCTAATCTAATCCCCTTATTTTATTGACGCTGAGGGAAGGGAAGGGACTTGCATGAGGTCAAATATTGAGAAGGACTAATACAAGATCCCAGCAGTCCAGATTCCTTGAAGTCCATTGCTCTTGACTACTTTACCCAATGACCCCTTGTTAACCCTGGTCTAATTGTACTGGTTTGAGAGAACAGAGACATGGGCAGGAGAGCGAGATAGGTTGGTTGGGGAGAGGGAGAGGGTAAAGAAAGTTAAAGGAGAAACCAGGAGGCTGCTTGGGTTTTAAAGAGGAAGAGAATAGAACTGGGAAGCAGATGACCACAATATTCTGTCCTTCTGATTCTTCCATACTCACACTTATATTGAATCTGTTTTTTGCTCTAATATTAACCTCTGGGAATTCAACCTCTCTATTTTTTCATCCTATCAACCTTCTGCCATTTAACTTCCTACCCTCATTGTTGCTTTTCAGTTGTTTCAGTTGAGTCTGACTCTTTGTGACCCAACTTGGGAGTTTCTTGGCAAAGATATTAGAGTGTTTTGCCATTTCCTACTGCTCAGTTTACAGGTAAGGAAACTGAGACAGAGTTAAGTGACTTGTCTCGAGTCACACAGCTAGTAAGTATCCAAGACTGGATTTGAATTCAGACCTTCCTGATTCCAGGCCTGCCACTCTATCCAGTAAACCATCTAGCTGCCCTTCCTAGAACCAAAGGTCAGCCATTTCAATGATGTTCTCAGTGCTACCCTAGAATCCCTTTCTTCCTTGTCCCATCTTACTTTGTGTTCCATCACCTAGGGTGAATTGCTTCTCCTTGCTCCCTTTCATTGGGTTCTTTCTCCTCATGGCCCTTCAAGGAGAGTGTTCTTAAAACTGTCATTGGTCTTTTTTTTTTCTCACCCCCTTAGTGATCTTATCTACTCCCACGTCATCTACTCTTGCCTCACCAAGTTTGCCTTTGAACATCTCTCACCCTGTGGATCTTAGCTCTAGAACCAAATCTCTAATTCCCTGTTAAATACTTCCACCTTGATGTTCCACCAGATGCCTAACTCAACATGTCCTCAAGTAAAATCTTCATTTTCCCTCTCCAAATTCCTATCTTTCCCATTTCTGCCGATCTTTCTCCCAACCTCTCATTCACTCAGTCCAGAAAACTGAGTCAACTTTGACTTCTCCAATTGTCAAATTTTGCCCACTCTTCCAATTTTATCTCATCTCTACTCCTACTGCCATTTGCCTATCACCTCATGGTCAGACTATTGTAATGGTCTTCAAAGAAGTTTCCCTGTTCCCATTGTTTTCCTTCTTCAATTTATCCTGCTCAGTGCCCCATATTCCCCCAAATACTCATACATTAATCCATTCCTAAGCTCTATGCAAAATGCATCTTATATACCACAGGAACCCCAGTACCAACATATACAGAAAGACACACTACTTCCTACACACATACTCAATACAAGACAACCCTACAGACATCCCTTCCACACAGACTCCACCTTACACACATGACACCCATCAGACTATATTTTATAACTATACACACACCCACATACACATCTAACCCATTTCCCAAGACACACAAAGGATGGCTAAGAACACAGCCTTCAGTCCCCCCAAAGATTGGGGCAAGATCCGGTTCTTAAGTTTTCTCCTAGTGATACCATGGAACTCAAGTCTTCTTTAGTCCTTACTCCAGCTTTATCCTCTATGTCTGGCTGCCACTCTTGGCTAGACTGGACTGTGAGGGTGGAGGGAGGTTTCCTGGGTTGCTTGGGTACTTGATGGATTTTTCCATGCTACATCATGGTGGGAGGTGTCTCCAGCTCTAGAATCCTTCAGGACCTTTACATTCCCTAACCCCCTCTTGCTCCAGAATGGACTCGGGTATACAGAGCCCAGTTAATGACTTGGGACTACCATCAGAGGTTCTTAAAATGGTTCTTTCTTTCTATCTTCTCTTCTGACTTCTCCCCTCCTCTGCCTGTTGCCTACAGGGCGGAGAGCCAAGGAGAACTCAGGCACTGAAAACTGGTCCCATGTGTTTGTGTGGGTGGCTGTGTATGTATTCCTCACGTGTATGTCTAGGCATACATGGATGTGGGGTCTTTTTCTGGGCACTCTTGTAGGGGGTGGGAAGAGGGTGGGAGGTAGATAGGAGAATGAAAGAGGTCAGGGGCAGGAGCTACACTCAGCTGATCTCATGCCTCTGAGCTCTCAGGGAAACATGAGACCTCCTTTATAAGAGTTTTCCCAACCCAAAAGCAAATGCATTAACCACCAGTAACCCACTCTGACCACAGGCCTCTAAGAAATGGACTGAGTGTTGGCAGCTGGAGACAGGGGTCACCTCTGCTCCAAGCCCCACCCACACACTATGGCCCAGAGCCTGAATCAGCACCCAGAGAGGGAGAGCTCTAAGGACCTGGGAAGCGCCCAGACAGCTCCACCCAAGGTGGATAGGACAAAGCCTGAAGAGCAGCAGGTCATGGGAGAAAGAGCCTTGGACCATGAGCCAGGAGACCCAATTCTAGTACTGACTTTGCTACTAGTTTGTTCCTCTGCTCTGAGCCTCAGTTTTCCCTGCTGTAACATAAGAGGATTAGTCTAGGCGATCTCTAAGGGCCCCTCCTAGCCTTGACATTCGAGGATTTTGTTCTATGCCAGAGAGGTCCTGGAGGTGGAAACAGAGGTAGGAAGTGATGATTCTGAGCCAAAGCGTGAGGTTGGAGGAGTGGGGCTACCCTGGCTGCCATTACGTGGGCTTGTGAGCGGATGATTCACCCTCCTTCCCCCTCCAATTAGGCAGACACACCTCGGGCATCCCCCATCATCCCTTCCTTCCACCCCAGCCCTTCTCTCTCCTCTCCAAAGTCCTCGGGCTTCCAGGAATGCAGGGTATGTTTAGGGAGGGGAAAGCCACCAGAACTGTGCATTCCTCTCCTTAGCCAGGGGACATGCCCAAAGGGACGCTGAAGCGCAGCTGGGGCACAAGGGCCAGCAGTGCCCGGCTGAGGTCGGCCGAGAAGGGCGTGCGAGGGCACCGTAGCCACCACATGCAGTAACAACAGATACATTCCCAGAGTCACCCAGCACCAACCCATATGGCAAAACATCCATCCTACTCCTACCCCATGATTCCCGTCCAGAAGTGCTGCCCTCCTCCACTCTGCCCCTAAGAGCCACTCGTGGATCCTTCCCCAGGGCGGGCCACACTATTGCCCCCTGTGACCCCCCTCGCTGCCCTACTGACCCTGGGAGCCCAGACGGGCTCAGCACCAGCAAGAGCCTTCTCTCTGTGGGATGCCCTCCGTGGCACTGACCTCTGCAATGGAAGGGTCTCCAGGGGCTCCTCTTCCTTGTGAAGGCAGATGAAACAGAAGGCCTGGACGTCCTCAGCCCCGCAGCCTGTTGGCCAGGGAGGGGGCAGGTCCAGGATGGGGCAGGTGGAGCAGGCAGCAGAAGTAGAAGATTCCTCATCATTGTTTTCCCCAGCTTCCACAGGCCCCCCGGAGCCTGTGCTGTCCAGAGTCAGCAGTCCATCTTCCTCCTGACCGCAGGGCCTCCAGCCCCCATCCTGGACCTTCTCCCCCAGGTTGCCCGTCTCCTTGGTGTGTGGAAGAGCCTGGGGCTCCCCCTGGCCACTCACGATGCCCTCCCCTGGGGGCCCAGCTGCCGGACCTAGATCTAGGGGATGTCCCCGAGCCGGTGCCCTGCCTTCTTGGGGAGCCCAAGTTAAGAGGCAGGGGTACTAGAGTCCGGCTGTCCTCCTAGCAGAAGGCAGACCCAGGTGGTCCCCTGGCCAGGGACCTGGGCTTCTGGGAGGCTCAGGGTCTGGAGAGCTCCGAGGTGCGGGATGGGAGGGCACGCTCAGGGACTCCCCCTGCGGGGGCAACGAGCAGGAGGCGCCTGGGAAAGTTTGCTCTTTCCTCCTGGCTGCAGCTCCGGGGAGCCACAGGAGTGACTGACGATGTCTGGGAGCTGCTGGTGGACCCTGGAGCCCGGCTACCCCACCCCTCGCGTGGCAGGGGAATCCTCGGCCCCTCGGAGCCCTGCCCTCCCTGTAGGCTGGCTGGGCTCGGACGCAGACCAGCGGCTCCTCACTCTCACTCTCCCGACTCTGACAGATCAACGACTGACTGTGTGTGTATTAATAGCTCGAGATTCACGCTGCGAGGCAAGGAGGTTAACTCCTTCACCACCAGAGCCTGGAGACGCTGGGCTGTGCCGCTGCCCCTGTCTGGGAGGCGGCATGGAGAGCCAGGACCCACGAGGGAAGCCTGGAGAGCTGGCCGGGAGCCCAGGAGGAGAGTCTGTCTGAAGCTTCAGCAAACGCAGGACGCTCAGGAAAACCCTCCAGTATGGGCCCCTCCCTCCTCTCTGAACACCTTGTCCAGAGGGGAGGGGGGGCTGCGCTCAGTCCCCCACGCGCCCCCCCATTCCTAAGCCGCTGGACACAGAGCATTAGAGCACAGTGTTTTCAAGGGGAAAGGCATAGATTGTATTACCTTGTGGGTCGGTGAACCTACCTTGGGCTTACAACCATCCTTCAGTGTGGCTAAGGGCAGCTCTGTGGCACGGTGGCACCCTTGGACTTGGGGTCAGGAAGACTTGAGTTCAAATCCAGTCTCAGACACTTACTAGCTGTGTGACCCTGGGCAAGTCCCTTAACTCTGTCTGTCTCTGTTGACTTAATGGTGAAATGAGCTGGAGAAGGAAATGGCAAACCGTTCCAGCATCTTTGCCGAGAAAACCCCAAATGGGGCCATGAAGAGTCAGACACAGCTGAACAACAGCCACACAGTGAGCTACGCCTGCCATAATCCTTGTCTCGGATTTAGCGTCTCACCGGTCTGTCCTGCTTTCCCCAGCCAGCCCTGGTCCCGGTTGGACCTCTCACTCTTGAAAGCCTTTGACTTTCAACTCCCATTTTAGACTGGGGTGGACCCTGGGCTGACCCCCCAACCCCACTATCCAATATCTTCCTAAGCCTGACCATGGGCTGAGGCTGATCCCCAACCCCCTACCGACTCCCTAATAATGGCACCGCCTGGGCCCCAACCCTGGCCATGGACAGCATGCAGGCTGAAGTCTGGCCACAGATGATGCCCCAAATCCAGCCACGCACTGACCTCGAACCCTCACCGACATATTCTTTTTTTCCTTTCATTTTTTCATTTTTATTTTCATTTCTTTCATTTTTAAATTTATTTATTTATTTAATTTATTTATTTAGTTTAGAATCTTTTCCCATAGTTAGGTGAATCACGTTCTTTCCCTCCCCTCCTCCCACCCCCTCCCATTGCCATTCCACTGAGTTTTACGTGATCATCGTCAACATATTCTTTCTGTTGGTTAAAGGCCTTGGATGAGAGGATGGAGCCATCTCCAGCCTGGTTCCCACCCGTGGTGACAGGGCTCAGGGCCTGAAGGGAGGCAGCCCAGGAGAGGGAGCCCCGCATGGAAGGGGAACCGAAGGTTTCCTCCTGCGGCTGATCGTGTCTGAGCCCCAAAGACGGCGTAGGAAAGGCGGCATTTGGGCCGCAGTATTTTTTCTGGACTCCGTCATCTCGGTGAGAGCTGGGGAAGGAGGAGTGTGGACGGCCTCCCTTTGGGAGAGGCCTTTCTAGGGCGTCGTTAGGTGCTCAGCCTGCGTCCCAGCTTGGCTCAGGGTCAGCTGGGCCTTTGTGCAGAGGCGCCCTTTCAGGGCAGCCCATCCCTTGGCACACAGACCGCTCGATCTGGTTATGAGGTAACTTTGTGTCGGCGGCCAGAGCGACTTATCCCCCGTTTCCAGGAAAGGCGCTTCCTCCCCCGCCCCAGGAATCGGGCAGGGAGGATGAGCAGGAGGACGAGGAGGCCCCAGCGAGCCTCTCGGGAGGCCGGGAGGGAAAGCCAAGGCCGTGGAAAGAGGGAAGAAGGATGGGGTGGGAGACAAGGGTGGGCGGGCCAGCTGGACCTCCCAAGCCCAGCCTGGAGCTCAGCGCTTGTGGCCAGGTCAAAGCCTCCAGGAGGGGCCTGCAGTCTCATTCTGGGGAGGGACAGGCCTCCTGCCTCTCAGGGGACACCCTCTCCAGCCTGGCTTGGGGAGGAGGGAAGAGGGAAAGGGAAAAGGAGGGGAACCCCCGCCGCCCTGGCCCAGTCTGGGGCAAGGGTCAGCTCTGAAGGAAGGCTCTCGCGCCTCCAAGGCTGCTTCAGTTAGGGGGAGACTGCCTGGCTCCTGGGCAGGCCTCCCCTGCCGGGGTCACCAGGCTATTTCCGTCTGGACTTTCTCTCCTCAAACGTTGGACCCTTGAGATCTGGAGGGGAGACGGAACCCTCTTTAGAAACCCAAGAGGAGCGTAGTTTGTTCGCCAAGCCTCCCCCAGACCCTGGTTGACCAGAGAGGCCTTGGTAGGGCCAGAGAGAGGGTGGCCTGGGAGGGGGAGGACAGGCTGGGACGGAGGATTTCAGGCCCCTCTGGGAACGGGGTGAGGCCGAAGAAGGGCCCAGGAAGAGAGGCGAGGGGGGGGTCAGATCTGGGTGGTGACCCCCGTTCCTCGGGCTGTCAGTGCTCGGGAGGTATTGAGGGGCGGCCCTCTTTATGTTCTTTGAGCTGGAAGCCCCTGCTTAGGTCAAAGGGCCCCTGCCTTCGGCTCACATGTTCGCTTCCCTCTCCCTTTGGGCAAAGGCCAAAGCCTGATTTGGGCAGAGATGGGGAAAAGGAGGCAAAGGAAAGGGAGGGGGAGGCTGGCGCTGGATTAGCCTCTTTCAAGGCTTCCAGAAGCCCTTTCCTCAGTGCTGGCAGGGGAGCGTGACCCGACGCCCCGCTATCTAGTGCTTGGCTGGGACTCGAGGGGCCGGGGGAGTCATGGAATATAGAAAATCAGAGCAGGAGAGGGCATCCGCTGGTTCTTCGCTTTCAGAGGTGAGATCCCCAAAGAGAGAGAAGGAGGCTTCAAAAAATAGAAGAAAAAAGGAGAGGCAGTGGATTTATTATCGTAGTAATAGTAATAATAATAAAGATAGCTCATAGTCAAATCCAGATTTGCAGCTTATAGTCTAAGGCATTTCTTTTAAAATGTTAGCCCCCCCCCCCAATTATTTGTAAAAACAATTTTTTGATATCCTTACACATTTTTTTGTGTGTTAGTTATAATGGGTAACATTTATATAACCCAATGGAAGGGCTTATTGGCTCTGGGAGGGGACAGGGAAAAGGGAAGGGAAAGAAAATGAATTGTGTAAACATGGAAAAATATTAAAAAAATAAATTCTGTAAATATAAAAATTTTTTTTGTACCCTGAATTCTGCCTGGCCCCCAATCTCCCTTCCCTCTCCCCTCACTGAGACCGTGAACAATCTGATATAGGTTTTACATGCGCAATCATGTAAAATGCTTTTCCATATTGGTTTCCAAGGTACTTCTGGGTGGTCGATTGTGTATCATTCCCATTTTACAGATGAGAAAACGGAGACTTAAAGGGGCACACAGTTTTGCTCTGATCAACTGAATATTCACACAAGTGCATTCCACAAGCCTTCCCTCATGCTGGGATGCTCTCAGCTCAGTTCAATTCAACAACTATCCCTTAAAGGATCAGAACTCCTCTCACTTTTATCTCTGAGTTCCTCGAGTCTGGCCTAGTGCCTTTCCTGTGCATGAATAAGAAATTGTGGTTGAACTGAAAAGGTGGAGGATCCACCACTTAAATCCAGGTCCTCTAACTCCAAGTGTCACATTTTCCCACCCTACCATGAGTCCTCTTTTGTCTTTGACACAAGATTTTGGGGTAAAAAAACCCAAAACACTTTCCCTGCTGGGCCTCAGTTTCTTCCTTTGTAAAATAACCAAATGGCCTCGTAACTCCCTTCTGACAATGACACTCTATGCCACGGGATGACTGTCTGGATTTCTATGCTCCCAGGCCCAGGGAGGAGCCCAGGAGGTCATCCTCGATGCTCCCTGGAGGAGGTGGAGTGACGGTGTCCCAGGCCTCTCAGAGCTTTGACTCTCCTGCCCCAGCACCCTTGTCCTCCCCTGGGCTGTCCTGTTTAGATTTTAATTATTGATGATTCTGGGTCTTTCCTTTTTTCTAATGCACTTCTCTGATGGAAGTTCTTGAGCTAATGGGGAAAATCAATAGGTTTTAATTCCTAGTGGCTGTGAAGCTTTCTCTAATCTTCCAGTGGCTAGGCCCATCTGCAGTAGTCGGGAGAATGGGGGTTGGGAAAATTGGGCCTGTGTACTATTCCCTACTCAGAGGAGGAGGCCGGCCACTCAGGCAGAGGTCAGAATGGCCCAGGGGCCAAAGAGTCCTGGTTCCAGAGACCTTTCACCCTTATCTCGGAACCAGCCTCTAGATTAGGCTCTTTGCCCAGTGGAATTAGCCTAGGCCGGAGTTATGGGGTGGGTGCTGCCTTGGGAGTGGCAATTTGGGTGAAGGTTTATGAGCCGATGACCTGAGATCCCCCTGTGAGGCCCAAATGAGAGCCTTGTGAAGCCTAATCCCTGGGTATCTTGGATTGCTTTTGTCTTAAGAACAGGAAAGACGGGGCAGCTGGGTAGCTCAGTGGATTGAGAGCCAGGGCTAGAGATGGGAGGTCCTAGGTTCAAATCTGGCCTGAGACTCTTCCCAGCTGTGTGACCCTGGGCAAGTCACTTAACCCCCATTGCCTAGCCCTTACCACTCTTCTGCCTTGGAACCAATACACACTATTGATTCTAAGATGAAAGGTAAGAGTTAAAAAAAAAAACAAAAAAACAGGAAAGACCCTGAATCCCTGAGCAGGCCTGATCCCAGAATGCTCTGTTCATACCCCATCCTTCCTTATTCTTAATCATCTGGAGAAAGAATATTGGGGTCCACCTGGCTAGTGTGTTTTGATCTGACAGTCCCCAAACTTCATCTCTGAGCTCATTAGCCTTGGGGGCTTCTCAATAATAATAGACTTTAAGTTTGGGCTTCCACCCAGGATTTCCCCAGGGAACATTAGTATCTGGATCCATTTTCTACTTTCATATTGTCCTCATTTAACCTACATACTACCAAGCAAGCAAGTCTTGGAACACAAAACAAGCTTATTACATAGGTGGCAGGGGTTAGACCTTTGAGGACTATCTCAAGGAGCGTGTGCAAAGTTGCTCTGGCTGTTCCATGCATATGGCGGAACGTTTGGCATGGTGAAGCAATTTCCTAAATAGGTCCTTGGTCTTGGAGGCAAGAAAATTGGCTGATAAGTCAGGAGGAATGATCCTGTTGGTCCACTAAAGAGTGACCCCAAACTCTAACTCGAAGAACTCTGTGAACATCTATCTTCCTGAGCTTCCCATGAATCATGGGTGAGGAGAGGCCACCCTTTCCCCATATGGCAACATGGCAGCCTTGATTACGATGACCAAAACTTGTGGTGGTTTAAGTGAGCCTTAGCTGCCTGGTCTGCTTTGTGTCCCTTCCCCGAGGATGAGTGACCAAATAGCAGTCCTGAAATGGATGTTTCCAGCATTGTAGGCAATTTGTGTGTAGGAAAAATTGGAAGCTCTTGAGTCCCTGGCTGAGGCCCTTTTGGGAGAGGCCCTCTGGAATTATTTTGGAGAAGATGACCGAGAGCCAGCAGATGAGCCCAGCCTGGCCTGGCTTGCTCAGAGGTATGGACTTAGAGGGATCTGTTTGGACAGTGAAGGGCCACCGGGAAGGTGAAATGCCAGTTGAGCAGGTCATATAATCCTTCATACTCAGAGGTAGCTTTACTGTCCTCAAGGAAGGATGTGCCAACAATTAGACAATTTTACTGTTGCTTAAGTCTTTGGGAATCTTTTGTGTTTAACTTTCCTTTTGTGTAGAGGAACTTGATATTTGTCCTAGATTTGATTTTCATTGAACGCAGAGTACTTTGCTATTCCTTCCTTTTGGGGAGACCTTCCACATGAGCCAAACCTCCTCTTTAAGTGTTTTTCGAGTTAAGTAAAAGAGTGGAAGGTATAAAGGATGCCAAGAGGTCCCAGGATCTAGCCTGGTCTGAGTTTGGGGTCTAGAGCTGAGAGGGGCCCTAAGTGGGACAGGGAGAGAGGGCTAGCCCAACCCTTTTGGCCCAGCAGCAGTTCAGGGTGTGTATTATTATAGAAAACAATATCAGATGAAGTAGAGTCATGAAAACTTCCCTTCCCTATCTGGTGGGCCCCCTTCATTTCCTAAAGTCAAAGCACAACTCTGGAGCTGACTTTGCCTACCTTTATCAGGGAAACAGCTCAGAATCTCAACTTTTTTGTGTGTCATCATCTCCTTTAGCAATCTAATGAAACCCTTCTCAGAATAATGTTCTGAAATGAAGAAAAGATTATAGGAGTACAAAGTAAACCAATTATATTGAAATATATATTAAAAAAGGACAACTAGATGGTGAAATGGACAGAGCCCTGGGACTGGAGTCAGAAAGATCTGAGTTCAAATATGGCTTCAGACATTTGCCAGCCATGCAACCATGGGCAAGTCTCTTCACCCTGTTTGCCTCAGTTTCCTCATCTGTCAAATGAGCTAGAGAAGTAAATCATTCTAGTATCTTCTCCAAGAAAAACCCAAATGGGACATAACTAAAAATGAATGAAACAATGACATATAAGAACAACTTCATGGACCCCAGCTAAGGAACCCTTAGGAATAAATCCTCTTCTCAGATGATTAGCACTTGGCCTTACAAATGACCCTGAAACTCTAAAAATCTTCAGTTTAGTACTAGAAAGACTGAGAGGGAAGAAAAGATGAGAGGGTAGGGTAGAGGGAAGTAGAGGATCCTGTTTTTGGCAACCTTGGCCCTGTTGGCACTGAAAATCTTCATGTTCTGTTGTGCAAGGAACAAGGAGGGAGGGAAAAGAACAGTGTGTGTGTGTGTGTGTGTGTGTGTGTGTGTGTGTGTGTGTGTGTGTGAGAGAGAGAGAGAGAGAGAGAGAGAGAGAGAGAGAGAGAGAGAGAGAGAGAGAGAACTTGTGTGCCTTTTATGACCATCCCACCAGAGTCAGATCTAAGATGTCTCCTTGACCCAATTAGATAGTTTCTAATTCAGGGCTCAGAGAATTTGGAGTAGCAATAAGTTCCACTGGCTCCCTATTGCCTCTAGGAGAAAATATAAATTCCTCTGTTTGATCTTCATTTATCTATTTATTTTTAAAAGCCTTACTTTCTATCTTGGTATCAATTCTAAGCCAGAAGAGGAGCAAGATTAGGTAATTAGGATCAAGTAACTTGCCCAGATTCACACAACTAGGATTAAAATTTTTTTTTCTCTCTGTTTAGCTTTTAAATCTGGTCCTAATCTCCTTTTCTAGATTCATTATACAGAATTTCTGTGCCTGCACCATGCAGTCAAGGCAAATTGGACTTCTCTCTATTCCTCACCTATAACATTTATCTCCAGTCTCTGTGCCTTTCCCGTCACCTCTGGGGGCTGGTGAATTATAGTAGTTGAAAATAGAACCCATAGATTATCACCTAAAAACCTGGGGTGTTGTTGTTCAATTATGTCCAATTCTTTGTGTTTCCATTTGGGGATTTTCTTGGTAAAGATTACCTTCTCTAGCTCATTTTACAGATGAAAAAAAGGGAGGCAAAGAGAGTTAAATTATTTGCCCAGAAGCATAAGTGTCTGAAGTCAAGTTTGAACTCAGATCTTCCTGAGTCCATGCCTGGCATTTTATCCAAGACACTGCAGCCCTAAAACCTGGGAGAGAAGCTGTCAATTCTCTGGTATCATTGGACAAATCACTTTAACCTCAATTTGCCTTAGTTTCTCCATTTGTAAAATGAGGGGATTGTATTCTAGCTTCCAAGGTCCCTTAGAAAACACATACACATGCTATTCACCCATAAATATAAGTGCAAATACATGTTGTCTTCCCTATGGAGAGAACACAAAGTCCTTGAGAGCAGACATGGTTTCCTCTTTGTTTGTACCTCCCATCCCTAGTCCAGTACCTGCAGCAGCTCTTCATAAATGCTCCTCCATAGGTGGCTCAAGTCCTGGTACTGTGGTGGGGCTGCTTCCCTTCCCCACCTGCCTCTGAAGCCCCAGGGCTCCCTGTTCTGCTCTGACTCTTCCTGCCCTCAGGTTCTGTCCTGTCCCTGTATGGTATGATAAAAGACACTTTACGATGGGACTGAGAAGCCCTGGATGTGACTCATTGCCCCTTCTTCTTCCCTTTAAAAGCTGTGTGACTTCAGAAGTCATTTCACTTCCATTTAGAGCTGGAAGGGGACTTAGAGACAAGAGTCCAACCTCTTCATCTCACAAATTGGGTAACTTGTCCAGTGATCTCACAGCTAATAAATGTTTTGAGGTGGGATTTGAACTCAGCTTTTTCTGGCTCTAAGTCCTATGCTGTCTCTACTCTGCCACAGATTGTAAAAGGAGTGAGTTGGACAAGCCAATTTACCTCTCAGGTCCTTTTGAGCTCTGAATCTCTGATTTCATGACCTGCAAAATGGACATTAAAATGTTTTTCACTACCTACCTAAAGGCATGTAATGATGCCAAAATTAAATAGTGTATCTAAAGCAACAATAATGGGGGAAGGGAGTAATTTTGGTTTTATTCTAAATGAAACAACCTTAAATAAAGATTTAAATGGTCATAGATATGTCATACACTCAATTATTTACCTTAAAAGAAACTTCTTACCTTCTGTCTTAGAATTGACACTAAGTATGGATTCCAAGGCAGAAAAGAACTAGGCAATTGGAGTTAAGTGACTATCCCAGGGTCACACAGTTAGGACGGTATCTGAGGCTAGATTTGAACCCATGCCACCCCCACTCCAGGTCTGGCATTCTATATGTGTATAGTACCTCTTTGTTTGTTTCCTCTTTGTACCTCCTCCCAAATGATTTACTTTTAGAACAATATATATTCAGTTTGTAGGGGGTTTATAGGGCAGATAATAAACTTGGTGAAATTGAAGGGAAGAAAACCATTGTTTGGGACTTTAATTAGGACAGCAATTGGGTAGTCCACTAGGGTCAGGCACATCCTCATGGAGTGATTAAATATTACCTAGTTCTGGAATTATTGATTAGGAACAGTATTTCCCAATGGAAGGCAATGAGGTACCCATCAACACACCTACCTTCAGGTGACCTCCCTTGATGAAGCCTGAAGAGTTAACTAAGTACATGTACAAAGAAGTACAAATTTACATAATGCAGGCAGAGTATTGGACTTGGAGTAAGGAGGACCTGGGTTCAAATCTGTTTCTGACACTGTGGGGTCATAGATACAAGCAAAATCTTTGCAGAACTTAGAGATCTGGAAATGGTAGCTGTTATTGCAACCCATTCACACCTCATAGAGACTGAGCAATTCAATTTCAGCTTTAGGGGTATTTGGATTGGCTCAGGCTAGTAAGGATGGGAGCCACCCCCTTTGTACTGGCTTGTTCCGTGTACAAAGGGAGCAGACTGAGTTGCCAAAGCTGGAAAGAACTGAACGGAGGCCAGAAAATGAATGACCTGAAATATGACCAGTCCCCAAGGAGGTGAAGGTTACATATGGGCGTAGTTCCTCTGGGACCACCACCAACTTTCACAACAACAACAAAACCCACTACAGGGATAGCTTGTGTCTCGCCTACTTTCTTGTCTTATTATGATGGATTTTTCTTGTTTCTTTCTTAAAAAAACAAAACAAACAAACAAACAAAAAACCTCTTACCTTCCATCATGGAATCAATGCTTCCAAAGCAGAAGAGCAGTAAGGGTTTAGGCAGTGGGGGTTAAGTGACTTGCCCAGGGTTACACAGCTAAGAAGTATTTGAGGCCAGATTTGAACCCAGGGGTTGCCATCTTTAGCTCTAAATCCACTGAGCCACCTAGCAGCCCCCCCCCTTCCTTCTGAAAGTGTAAAACACTTTCTCAATTCTCTTCTCACTCCAGTTCATTCTCCACTTAACTTTCAACGTACAAGTTTAACTAAGTCAGCTATCTATCCAATAAACTTCAGTGGCTCCCTATTACCTCCAGAATCCACTATAAATCCTGTTTGACTCCACAAATTGGGTCCTTCATATCTGTCCAGTCTTTTCATGCTGCACTCCCTTTTATGTGCTTGGACACTGGCCTGCTTCCTATTCCTCAAACAAGCCAGACAGTCCATCTCCCAGCTCCCTACATTTTCACTGGCTGCCCCCATGCCTGTAATTCTTCATCTCTACCTACATCCTGGCTCCCCTGGTTTCCTTGAAGAAGCTTTTCCCACTTTCTCTTTACCTTCGTGGCTTTCCTCTGAGATTATCTTTAATCTGTCCCAAATAAATTTTGTTTGTACATAGCTATTTACAGAGGCTCCCTCATTAGACTCTAAACTCCTTTAGGGCAGGGACTATCTTTTTGGTATCCACAGAACTTCACACAGTGCCTAGAAGATAATAATTATTTAACTGATACTTGTTAACTTGACTTATTAATGAATGTCAATTCTGAATCTCTGCCTAGGGGCTTCATTAAGCCCCCTCCCTGCTAACCCAAGGTCCAGTATCAGTTTTTAAGATAATAATAGCACTTTGCCTTTGTCCATGGCTTTTATTTCTAACAAACTTCTTCTACAACTATTATTTCATTGAGTCCAGGGAGATTGGTAGTCTAAGTATTGCAATTCCTATTTTATAGGTAGGAAATGGGGCTGGGAGAGGTGACATGAGCTGTCCAAGGATACAAAGCCAGTTAAGGGAAAAGTCAGAATTGGAATTCAGTCCAATGTTTTTTCCCTTTAGATCACACTGCCCTCTAATGGCAGCTAATTATATTAACTTTTTTTAAAGCTGTAGCCCTTAGAGCAGTGGTTCTCAACCTTTCTAATGCCGTGACCCCGCAATACAGTTCCTCATGTTGGAGTGACCCCAAACCAAAAAATGATTTTGGTGGCTACTTCAAAACTGTAAGTTTGCTACAGTTATGATTCGGAATGTAAATACCTGATATGCATCACATATTCTCATTGCTACAAATTGACAGGTTGAGAACCGCTGTCTTAGAGAGTTCACATAGTGATTGAAACCAACTAGAACCCTGGTATCTTTTTCATATAAGTTGTTCTTTCCCAGTCTTTCCCTAAGAAATTTATTTTTTGAACCTAAAGGCAAGACTTTACTTTTATCTCTATTTAATTTCAGCTTTGTTGACCGAGGCTCCTCCTTCCTCCATATGAGCATGTCTTTTCCCCTGCACAATCAATCAACAAGCATTTATTAAATATCTGCCATGCCCCAGACTCTGTACTAAGCAATGCAGACACGAAGTAAGGTAAAAAAAAATCCCTATTCCCAAGGAGAGCACAATCTAATGGGGGAGGCAATATGCAAACAACTATATACAAGAATATATACAGGAGAAATTGATATGTAATATAGATGTCCACAACATGAAAAAGCAATTGGCAACTACAGACTGGTTTCCTGTGATTGATTTTCAGGAATTGAGGCTACCCCAAAGATAACTAGTGGGCTGGGAATCTGGAGGACTTTACTTTGCTCCTTTGGGGCCATAAAGGAGAGAGATGGATTGCTCTTGGTCCCTTTTATTTTTTCCTGCTCAGAAGACAAGCCTGTTCATATCACTTGGAAACCAGAGGGAAGGGCACTTGGATATTTGCAATTTCTTCCTTTCAGTAACTGGCAATGTGTGTCTTACAGCAGCAGCTGGGACATGAGAATTCAACGTGTGTTGACAGCTTTCTGAGCCCAGGTAAGAGATTGGAGATCCAATTTTGGACTTTCCTGGTACACAGAATGATAGTATCTAGACTCCCTTCACAATCTGAACAGATGCTAAAATGACATGAGCAGTTAGGTAGGAGAGTTGGATCAGAGGGAGAGGCATAAGAGTGGGCTGAGGCAGAGAACATGAGAATGCAGCCAGAAAAGAGGGGCAAAAGAGGGGTGACTTCCTCTGGTGCACATCTTATATACCCCTGGTGGCAACATCATCCAGTCCCTCCCTAGGACATTTTTGATTAGAAAACAGTCACTGAGAAAGTGAGCTCAGAGACTTCAAACCCTCCCTCAATACTTCATCACAGGAAGAGGTGGATCTCAGGAGGATGTCAACACACCCTTTCCTCTTCACCAGGTGGGTGGTGTAATTGTAATACTCCTGAGGGTGTCTATTGATTGATTCTAGATGACTAATGGATCAAGTTTGCCTACCCTCCTTCCTATTTGCCTCTCTTTTCCTCCATTCTTCAGAAGCCTTTCAGCTTCCTCTTCCCCTTTCCCTTATCACTCAGTGTGAACTATTATACTTTAGAGAAAATACTCTTTTCTCTTCTTTATCTCATGTAAGGGTTTATTGGGGAAGACAGGACAAGGATAGAGGATAAGGTAAGAGGGATGGGGTTTTCCCTATTCTATACAGGAGTCTTGGTTTGGAGGATATTGAAAAAAGTCAGTAAGAGAGATATGAGGACAACTGTCTTCTTCTTTCTTCTTCTGCCAATCAGCCAGGTAAATATCAGAGATACAAATTAGCTTCTTCAACACCATCAGCCACACCAGCCAAAGCCTCAGCTTCTTCTCCCCCACTCTGTCAGAAGCCAAAGGCTCAGAAGCCCAGTTCACCATTGGCTTGACTCCAACTATCTTTCCTGGTAACATTCCAAATGGAATGTTCCTTTTGACTGACAGATGATCCTTTGCATGCCTGCCTCTTCAACAGTGGACCACCATGTTTTCCAAACTGGTGGCTAGCTGTGACTAACTTCATTACCTAAGAGAGTTCTTATTTATAGATAAATAAGGAGCAGGTCTCTATCCTGCCTGTAACAAAAGCTGGCCCAATGAGATGCCCTTACTCCTGTTATCCTTAACCAAGAGAAGCAATCTAGACAAAAGAAAGGAGAACCCAAGCCAGTTTCATAACCTGGGGAAGAGATGGTAGTTTTAAAAATCAAGTTTTTTAGTGGGGCTAAAGTGAAAATTTCACAAAAACTATTCCAATTAAATGTTAATTTTCTACAAAGGGAGAGTTCCTAAGTAGCTGTAGGTTAATTTGTGGGTGATTCCAAGAATGAGTTCCCAAGTTTGACAATTTGGAGACTTGGTCTTCTAGAAAAAGACTTCCTGAACAACGTACCTTCCTATAGAAAGAAGAGAATGGCCCATATAGCTAGTGTAGCTAAAGGACTTAAGGCAAATAATGCAGACAGGACTAGGAAAACAGGACTGTACCAATTTTGCTATTATTGTGAGTGATTCTGAGTAAAATGGGAAGTGGTATGTTTCTTATTCAGCAGCCCCCAAATATGGCTGTTTTCCCAGGGGAGGGGATAGTGATGGCGGTTTATGAACCACTTGAGTGCTTGTTGTGTTTTATTTCTTTTTTTTTTTAATAACCTGTACTTTCTATCTTAGTAACAACTCTAAGACAGAAGAGAAAGGGCAAATGGGATTAAGTGACTTGCCCAGGGTCACATAGCTAGGAAGTATCTGAAGCCTGATTTAAATTCAGGTCATCCTGACTCCAAGCCTGGTACTCTATACACTATACTACTTAGCTGCCCTACTTGGTGTGTTTTCTATATCTATTTATGATTTCCTGTGAGTCCTTTGTGTTTTCTGCATATTTTCTATGAAGTGAAATAAATGTTATTTCATCTATGTACATTACAAATGTGAGTGTCTATGGGAGAACTAGAAACTCTTTCCCCACCCAATCCTCACAGTCACTGAATTCCTTCCTTGGTCTGAGTCCTCACCAACGACTAGAAATCATTGATTGGTTAATCAGAGGCTGTGTCCTAAGGTAGCTTCAAACACTGAACCAGAGTGATTTGACAGTAAGTGGCAATGAGAAGGGGCCAAAGAGTGCTGTAAACTTATTAAGGAAACCAGGACAATTGAGCTTGAGCTGTGCAGTGGGCAAGAATATGTAGTCAATCACCTTGGTAACAATATCAGACTTTTTCTTCCTGCTGAGGCAGTCTACAGGCAAAGGAAGAAAATAGTCAGAAGCTGGATTTCTGGCCTGGGTGGCTAAATTGGTCCAAACACTGATGACTGCAGAATCGGCTTTCTAGGAATTAGGAAAAAAGACTGAGCAAGCCTATGGGGGTCTTGTGTTCCTGAGTATCTTTTCCTGAGTGTCTTTGTCATCTTCTCCTATGTCCTATATGTCCTAGGGAATTCGTGTGTGGACACCATTGTGAGCTGTCTGAGATCTGGGGCATGTAATACACTAGATGTGATGACTCCAGTAGGATGCAAGCTCCTTGGCAGCATTGGGCTGGGTGGGAATGGGAGGGGATTATTTCATTTTTGTAATTTCTCCCAGTGCCTAGCACAGAGCCTGGTGCTTAATAAATGTGTGTAGAATGGAATTGAAGTGGTTATGTCTCAGGGTCCAGATGAGATTGTAGGGACAGAGAAGAAAGATGATTATTGGGCCAAATACGGATATTTTTTGGGGGAAGGGCTAATATTGATCCATTAATTAGCTGCCTTTAGACCCACTTTCTTTATTTGGCCAAGGCAATCTTTCCAGGCTCCTGTCCATCTCATCACAAAGCCATCTCCCTGTGGCATATGGGGAATGGAGGAGGAGGAAAGAGGAATTGCTCAAGTGAGCTAGGGTAGATCAGTATGGGAAGAAGGCAAGTGAAGGGTGCTTTCTTTTTTGAGTCATTGAAGTGGCTTCCTTTCCAGCTCTACAGAACTGGAATTCCTTGTGGGTGGGTTGGTGGGTGGTAGAACCTTTGCCACTCACCAAAGTGTACTCAGTGGTAGCTGTGGTTTGTTCTTGAACTACAACTTGCTGTGTAAAGGAAAGGAGATTTTAATTTTCTAGGCATCATGATCCCAGAATCTAGTCTTCTAGCTAGAGTTTTTCCCTCATGATAGTGCTAGAAGATAGATAATATAAATATTCTTATCCCCATTTTACAGACGAGGAAACGGAGGCTCAGGGAGATGAAGTCACTAAATGAAATTCACACACCTATATGGCATCATGGTGAGAATTTGACCCCAAGCCTAGAAAAGTTGCCACTACCCTCTGCTGCCTTCAACAGATCCAGGAAATGTTATTGGTAAACTAGGGGAAGTTAAGATATATGGGAAACCCCTCCCAAACCAAACAAAAACAACCTAATACTTGATTGGGAGTCACTGTAAACCATACATGGTCTCCTCCCTCTTCTGCTAAACAAAGGCAGGATTTTCAGAAATGCACTCTAAAAACATTTATCTATTAACTAAGCTGAACTCAGTCTCATTAGTAGCCACTAACCTAGAGTAACATAATTTTGATACTTTTTACTTTTACATCACACTTATTTCTTTAGAAATCTTTTATTATGAATTTAACTGAGAAAAACAAACATTTTCACATGTAAAGAAGAACAAAAGAGGATTGTATATGTACTCATGGACTTATTTATATTGTTTAAATGTATATTAGAATTAAAGGGGAAATAATAATGATTATCATGTTTGTATCCCACTCTGAATTGTTTTTATCTGCATGTTTGAAAATATTTTATTGATCTTTTCTTTCTTTTTTTCTATATTTTTCTCACTACCCACTAACTCACTAACACTAACCCACTAATCCCCAACTTCCTAAGCAACTGAAGTCTTTCCTTGTAACAAATAAGTGGTTAAGCAAAATCAGTCAACACATTGCCCATGTCAGAAAATCTGTCTTATTCTGTACCTTCACCTTGCTGTCAAGAAACAGGAGGCATAAGACATTATCATCAGTCTCCTAAAGTCATATTGATTCGTGTATTGATTACCTTCTGAAGTCTTCTTTCTTTTCCTCCCTCCCTCCCTCCCTCCTTTCCTTCCTCCTTCCCTTTCTCTTTTTCACCCTCTTTCTTTTCCTTCCTTCCTTCCTTCCTTCCTTCCTTCCTTCCTTCCTTCCTTCCTTCCTTCCTTCCTTCCTTCCTTCCTTCCTTCCTTCCTTCCTTCCTTCCTTCCTTCCTTCCTTCCTTCCTTCCTTCCTTCCTTCCTTCTTTCCTTCCTTCCTCCCTCCCTCCCTCCCTCCCTCCCTCCCTCCCTCCCTCTCTCTCTCTCTCTCTCTCTCTCTCTCTCTCTCTCTCTCTCTCTCTCTCTCTCTCTCTCTCTCTCTCCCAAAACAAATTCCTCTATTGTCCATACAAGGCTCTCTGAATCCTCACTTCCATTTTTGACTATATCTCTCCCATTGAATAATCCTATCAACAATTTAAAAAGAGAAGAAAAACAGTTCAGGAAAAATAACTACCACACCCCCCATCTCTGATTGTAATATGCAATAATACACATCTGCAATCCCTCACCTTTATAAGAAGGGAGAGAGGTAGAGCCATGCTTGAGCCAACTCTAACTGGATTGGGAGTGGATTGTTCAATTCTCAACATGAACATTTACACCTCAGAAATTTCGATGTACAAATGAAGGCTTGATTTATTGTCTTGACTTAAGAAAGTGTTAATAATGAGATTAAATAATTTAAAAGTATGTGTTGAAACATTTCCCACCCCCTTCTCTAGTTATTAAACATTTGCCAGCACATTGCTCTATAAGCATTCTTTGAGTTCAGCAGAAGTGCACCAGAAGGATCAGGGAATGGGGTTATCACCAGACTAGAAGCTGGATAACATTAGTCAAGCAATAATTTCAGATAATAGTGATTTCAGATAGACGATGATGGTGAAGATGATTGCTGGCATTTATATAGTGATTTAAGGGTTGTAAAGTGCTAAAGTATTCATTATTTCACTTGAAACTCACAATAACCCCAAAAAGAGGTATATTATTTTCAACACTCTTTTGTGGTCTAGTTAAACTATCCTGATTTGACTAGCTCAAAATTCACCTCGAAATCCCTCTAGCTCTACAAAAATATATAGAAACAAGAAGAAACCTGCAAAAGATTTCTGTTTTCTCAGGGACATAAAAAAGCAGATCTGTTTTCTCTGGACCAGAACCAGGAGGCAGTGGCCAAGTAGAAAACATATACGCAACCTAGAGGAAAGAGGGCCTGGCCAATAGATGCTGAAGGACCATTTCATGGTAGAATGGATTCAACAAAAATTTGACATCATTATGTAGCAGCATTCTCTTTCTGATCCCTCTGACTGGGCACTTGGATTCACTGGTGGGAATTCCCCAGAGGGTGACTATTTCTTCCCCAAGAAGTGTGTGGGTACCCCTGAGGTACTATAGAAGTTAACATAGTTACTCACAAGTCCCTACCAGTGTGTTCTCCGTTATTAGTTAGTTGAACTTAGTTTTATTTTCTCTTTATTTATTCAGATTACATGTCAATATAATTTTAATAATAATTTCTGACATTTTGCACTTCATGTTCTTTTCTTCCTCCCAACCCTTTATCCTTCTTCAAGAAGGCAGATGATATGATATAGGTTGTATATATGTTATTATACATATTTCCACATTCGTCATATTGTGAAACGAGACATTACTTATTCTAGATTGAAATTTTTGGAGGAAATAAAATGAAGAATGGTATGCTTCAATCTGCATTCAGATTTCCATTAATTTTTAGAAAGGAGATTTACTGAGAAAGTATATCAAGAACAATTGATATAAAACACACCCCACCCCCAATTTAGGAGCATATTCTTCTCCTGCACACACAGGATCATCAAGGGAAGTAGGCTCATATTTAAAGTACATAGGTAGCTCAGTGGATAGAGGGTCAGGCCTGGAAATGAAAGGTCCTGGGTTCAAATCTAGTCTCAGATACTTCTGGTTGTGTGACCCTGGGAAAGTCACTTAACCCAAAGTACCTCTTTTGCCTTGGAAATGATATTTTAATTTTAAGACAGAAGATAAGGGTTTTAAAAAATAAAAAATAATTTTAATAAATATAATATATTTATTATATATATAATAAAAAACAATAAATATAATATATAATTGGTAAAATCAAATATATTTATAATATAAATAAATAAACAAGCAAATAAATAAATAAATGTGGAATTGGTCAATGAGAACCCCATCTTAAAAGCATAGAGAAATATTTTCTGCTGTAGCATACCAGGCATGTTGGCATCTGGGAAGTATGATTGATGTATTGATATTGTATTACCAGACACATGGTCAGACCTCTTGTATGGAAAGGGATAGGCCGAAGCACTAGCAAAGGACGGGCAAACTCATGGGCTGGGCCTTGAGGGCCACACTTGGCTTGGAGTACATTCGTTTGCAAAGCCCAGTTCAATTAGGGCGTTGATAGCCATGCCTCAACTCGGACTCCACTCATTTACAAAGGTGGGTTGGATTAATCTCAACTTCTTTGATCTCGTCATTGTCAATTCAACCAATATTAAAACCTATGTCATGTTAGTATGCGTTGATCTCCTCCTTATCCACACTTCTAAAACCTTCAATAAATACTGGGGAACAAGAGGGAACTCTCTCTGTTCCCTCCTCGACTCTCTCAGTCTTACTCCTACTCACTCTTACTCTCTCTCTTCCCCTCCTCTCCTACCTCTCTTGCTTCACTATATCTCTTTTATAGAGACTCTATAGGAGGCACCAAGGAGTTGTGACTTCCCCCTTTTCTAGAGACATTGTCTCCCCCAGTGCCTCCTTCTAATGCTCAGACTCCCTTGTCTATAGGAGGCACCAAGGAGTTGTGACTCCCCCCTTTTCTGGTGACGCTGTCGCCCCCAAAGCAGACTCTCTTGTCTATAGGAGTATCAAGGAGTTGGTACTCCTCGCCTATTCTCTTATTCCTCTTATTTCCCCGGAGTTCGCATTACTCCCCATGTGTTTCAATTTTTGCCTTTGAATCATTATTATTCTCCCATTTCCTTAGCCTCCTCTCTCCACCTCAGGGTATTACCCACAGATAAATAATATAGGACTCCTAGCTGGCTCCCTATATCTGCCTGCTTCAAATGCAACAATATGAAAACTTTAATAAGCCTCCTTTGGGAGCCACCTAGTTGCCCCCCCCCATTACATTTATTAATGACTTACTTTCTGTGAGCATGGCATAGGTCTAAGTACAAGCTTCCCTCCCTCAAAGACACATCTTTATAGCAAACCACCATCAAACTATATAGTATAATTGTTTATACTAAGAATTCAATCTAAAAACAAATCAGGTTCAACAAAGACCTCTAATGTGCAAGGCATTTGGGGTTACAAAGACAAAATGAAGGTTGTGGTTTTCAAAGAGCTTATGTTCTAGTAGGAGTCAAGGGAAAGGATAAAACCTGTAAACCTGTAAATATGTATCATTATTTGAAGAGGAAGAGAGTTGGAACAACTAAGGGCATCAGGAAAGATTTGCTGTAGGAGGTGGTGTATAATCTGAATTTATGTAATTCCTAAGGATTCAAAGAGGTAGTTGTTAAGTGGAATTGTGTTTTAAGCAGAAGGGAAAGCCTATGAAAAAGCTTATGAAAAAACAAGAAACAGAATGTCTAGGTCTAGGGAACAAGTAACTCATGTGGGATGGAATGAAGAGTGAATGAAGGAAAATAAAATGGAATATGTTGGAGTCAAAGTGAAAAGGGTTTTATTTGTTTTAATTCAATTTTATTTTATTTTCAGTTCCAAATTTTGTCCCTTTCCTCTTTCTTTCCCCTACCCATTTGAGAAGGCAAGAAAATAAAACCCATTACAAATATATATATATATATATATATACATATATACATATATATATAGTCATACGAATTTCACCTTAGCCATGTTCCAAAAAAGAAAGAAATGGAAGAAAATTTATTTCAAATTGCTCTCTCAGTCCATCAGTTCTTTCTTTAGAGATGGGTAGCATTTTTCATTATTTATAGATAGAATATTTTCATTATTAATTCTTTAGAAATGTAGTAGTTCATTATATTAGTCAGTTATCAGGTCTTTCAAATTTGACTGTCTTTACAATATCACTTTTCCTGTCTACATTGTTTTATTTCTGCTCATTTTGCTGTGCATCAGTTCATATAAGTCTTCCTAGGCTTTTTTTGAAACCATTCCCTTCATCATTTCTTATAGCACAAAAGCATTCTATTACATGCCTAGACCACCATTTGTTTAGTCATTACTTAACTGATTTCCCTCAATTTCCAATTTGTCACCACAAAAAGAACTGCTATAAAAATATGCACACATTATATACATATCTATCTATAGCCTTTTCCTTTTTCTCTGATTTCTTTGAGTAAAGTCCCAGTAGCAGTATCACTGGGACAAAGGATATGTAATGTACTATCACATATGTTTGCACATATATAATAGTACATATATATTCATTGGAAGGGAGGGCAAAGCCAAGATGACAGAGTAGCAGCATGGAGACCTGGAACCAATTTGAGAATCCTCTCAAACCAACCTCAAAATGAATACTGGAGTCACCAAACCAACAAGAGTTTGGAGTGAAAGAATTCTGTGGAAAACAACTCAAAAGGTAGGCAGAGAGAGTTTATTTCATGGGGTAAGAGAGAAATTGGAAGTAAAACTGTACACAGAGGAGGGTAAGCTGCCCACTGCCCACCTACTGTGCCAGGTACTTAACTTGGACCCAAGCCAACTTTGAGACCCTGGGACCCTGCCTAAGTCAATAGCAGAGTACCCTACACCCACACATTGAAAGCCCAAGTCCTGGCACAAGAATGCAGTGAGGTCCAGAAGTCCATGGCACTTGAACTGTTCAAGCCTGTGGTGAAGCCCCTATCCCCAGGACAAAGTAGCTCACAGTGCTTTGAGTCCTACAAGTCATCAGCAGTCCCTAGCGGAGATTGAATCAGCAGTGAAAAGTGGTTTCCAGAACTCTCATCCCACAGTACATCCCCTTGGATGTACTGAAAGTTGCAGAAAACCAGAACTAGAGCTGAAGTTAGCAGCAAGGGAAAAAACTGAAGTTTAAGAGAATGCCTCTTCTACTCTGTAAACAGAGCCTACCTTTAAGATAAAAGTAAAAAAAAAAAATTTAAGGCTGGGAAAATGAGAAAATAGCAGAAGAAATACCTAACCCCAGAAAAATTTTATGGAGACAAAGAAAATAAAGTCACAGACTCAGAAAGGAATTGTGAGATCAAAGCAGCCCCATTTGAAACTTCAAAGAAAAATGGGGATTGGTTTCAGGTGCTGGAAGAGCTCAAAAAGGAATTAAAAATGAAATAAGAGAGGCAGAAGAGAAATGGATAAAAGAAATGAAAATAATACAAAAAGAAAACAATAGCTTAAAAAGCAAAATTGACCAAATGGGAAAAGACATACAAAAATTCATTGAAAAAAAGAGAAAATGAACAATATGGAAATATGTTTTGGATAATACATGTACAATCGAGATCAAATTGCTTGCCAGCTCTGGAAAGGTGGCAGGAAGGGAAGGAGGGAGATAATTTATATCATATAATTTTGGAAAACTTATGTGGAAATGTTATTACATGTAATTGGTAAAAAAATTCTTTATAATATACATATATAATGGTTTTTTTTTAAGCCCTTACCTTCCATCTTAGGATCAGAACTATGAATTGATTCTAAGGCAGAGGATCAGTAAGGGCTAGGGCAATGAGGGGTATGTGGCTTGCCCAGAGTAAAAAATCTAGGAAATGTCTGAAGCAAGACTTGAACCCAGGACCTCCTATTTCTAGGTATTGCTCTCAATTCACTAAGCTACCTAGTTGCCCCTTATGAGGGGTTTTAAATTTCAAACTGAAGAGTTTGTATTTTATCCTAGAAGTGATTGGGAGTTGCTGAAAGTTCTTGAGGAGGGGAATGACATGGTTAGATATGCTTTAAGAATATTATTTTGGCAGTTAAGTAGAAAATGGTTGGCAGAGAAGAAAGGATAGAGTCCTGATTAAGATGTGGTTGTGATAGTTAAAAAAAGGGGGAAATAAGAGATTGAACTAGGGTAGCTGCTGAGTGAGTGGAAAGAAGGAGATGGATGTAAAGTATGCTGAGGAAGAGGCAGGATTAACAATACCTGGCAACTAATTGGATAAAGTGGGTGGTCTTGAGGGAAGGAACTATTCTGAAGTTGACATTTTAAACATATATGAGGGTGATACCCTCACTCAAAATAGGAAATCTGGGGGAAATAGGGAAGTTTGGAGGTGGGATTAATTGAGAGGAGAAGATAAGTTTCATTTTGTTGGGGGCAACTGGGTAGCTCAGTGGATTAAAAGCCAGGCCTAGAGATGGGAGGTCCTAGGTTCAAATTTGGCCTCAGACACTTCCCAGCTGTGTGACCCTAGGCAAGTCACTTAACCCCCACTGCCTAGCCCTTACTGCTCTTATGCTGTAGAACCAATACCCAGCATTGATTCTAAGATGGAAGGTAAGGTTTAAAAAAAAAAAAGGGTACCAATTTGGACCTATCAAGTTTGAGATGCCTACAGGACATTCACTTGCAAATGCCCAATAGGTAGCTGATGATTTAAGACTAGAATTGAGACAGATTTTGTTGTTGTTCAGTTGTGTTCAACTCTTCATGATCTCATTTGGGGATTTCTTGGCAAAAATCTTGGAGTGGTTTGCCATTTCCTTTTCCAGCTCATTTTCCAGATGAAGAAACTAAGTCCAACAGGGATAAGTGACAGGCCTAGGGTCACATAGCTATTAAATGTCTGAGGTCACTTTTGAAATGAGGTCTTCCTTACTCCATGCCTAGCATTCTACTCAGTGCAGACACCTAGCTGCCTAGGAGAGATTGGGATACATATAGAGATCAGGGAGTTATGTGCATAGAGAGAAAAACTAAACACTAAAGGGAACAGAGAAAGAAAAGAGTCAGGATAGGATTTGGGGAGAACAGGTGATGGATTTGGATAGTAATCCAGCAAAGAAAACTAAGGAGAGATTGGACAGGTAAGAGAAGAACCCAGAGAAAGCAGAGTCCCCAAATCTCCAGAAGAGGTCTACCTCCAAAAGGGGTGATGGTCAGCAGTAGTCAAGTGCTGGGGAAAGATGTTTCTATTTAGCAATCAAAAGATTATTTGTAACAAGGGGGGAGAGGGATTTCAATTGAATTAGGAGGTAGGAAACCAGTTTTCAAGGGACTGAGAAGTGAGTGGGAGGAGAGGAAGTAGAGGCAGTAAGTATAAACAGCTTTTTTTCACTCCCTGGGAGGTTAGCTGTGAAAGGAAGAAGAAAGGTACTATAGGATGGTAGACTGAGGTTGGACCACATGGAGGGTTTTAGTTATTTATTTTTTAACATTGAGATACCTGAGCACTGTCTTCTGCCCTCTATGACACTGGAGTTGGGTAGTTAGAATGCTTGCTTTTATTCCCAGCCCAATCATTAACTTGCCTGTTGACCATGGGTAAGTTATTTTAATTCAGTTGCCTTGCTCAAAAAATGAAAGTTTAAAAAACAGAGAGAGACATTGAGGTCTTGTAGTTTAGTGCTTTGGAAAGAATGCTGATTTTGGAGTAGGGAGGAGGTGAAGGAAGGGAACAAACATTATTTTGGGCATACTATGTGCCAGGCACTTTACAAATATCTCCTTTGATCCTCATAACAGCACTAGCTATTATTATCTTCATTTTACAGTCAAGGAAATAGAAGTTAAACGACTTGCCCAGCGTCACACAGCCAGTAAGTATCTGAGGCCAGAATGGACCTTGGGTCTTCTTGATGCCAGACTTTACCCATTGTGCCAGCAGGTCAGAGGACCTGAGTTTGAATTCCAGCTATGTGACTGGTGTGACATGGGCAATTGCTTAGCCTCTCTGGTTCTCATTTTTATTCTGTAAAATAAGGAGACAGTACCAGATGAACTTTAGGACTCTTTCAGCTCTAAATCCATCATCCTGTACCTCCATGTCTTCTGCAGTTGGGTAAAGATAGCTTCTTCTCACTGCCAAATGTCGTCATGAGTCCAGTCCTGATGTTTATCATCTGGATCTAGATGCATCCTAGCTCTCCAGAAAGCCATATTGCAGCAGCAGGATGGGATACACATTTGGATCCATTATATTATGAATGTAGTCACCAGAGGGCTTTAGTGACTGGCCCTATTGTTCCCTGTGTTCTGTGACTTTGGCTCTAAGTTTTAGGGACCATCTCTCAGGACCCAACCCTGGAAAAATTACCTCTATCCCTATCCAAGGTCACCTAAGTTGGGGAACTACCCCTTGAGAATGGATGGGCCAGAAGAGCTGGACTCTCAACATAACTGACTTGTCCTAGAGCTACTAATGTCCTGGCTCACCCACTGGTGGTGCAGTGGAACAAGCACTGTCTTGGGAGTCGGGGGATTTGAGTTCAAGTCCCCAGATGAATCATTTACCAATGAGAGAATGTGAACAAATCTCAAAGCCTTGATTTTCCCATGTGTAAACTGGGGAATAATATTTGTAGGCTGCTATCAGAAAGGGGCTTTCTAAAATTGTAAACTTTGTAGAAAGGGGAGCTACCCTTATTATTCTCATGTGCTTTGTCTCCAATAGCTTGTTGCTTGCAGCTTAATCAAAAATAGAGGGAACAGTGGAGTACTGCCTCCCCCGCTCCCCAACTCCCCCATCTCTGACTGGTGTTTAGTTGGTCTATTTACCTTCGGGCAGGCTTGGAACATCCTGAGGATATATGGGTCCTCCCCGGGTGGAGCTTGCTGGTCTCGAATCTGCCTGGTTGCTGTGGAGATGGCCATGGGGAGTGTGGGGGCTGGGGATAGCAGCCGACTGGAGGCTGTAGGGAATTGCTGGAATGAAAGAGCACTTAATGAAATACCTACCTCCATCAGAACTCAGCCCGAGGGGATGCTGACCATCTTCCCCTTCTGGCAGTCTCCCCTGCCTTGGCAGTTCTGAAATCGTTTCTTCTCTTCTCTGACAACTCCAGGGAGGCTTAGCAGGTTGGGTGGGGCTCAGTGCTGGGAGGCGACCAGAAATCTCAGACTCCAGATTCCCTAGGCTGTCCTGATCTTCAGGATTCCCCCATTTATCCAGCAGCCTGTGACCTCTACGACTCTGCTAAGTACCAGGAGAGAAAAGAGCCCTGGTAGGCTTTAAAAATGTCTCCTCAATTGAAATTGTCCAAATAAAAAAATAATGTAAAAAAAAAAGTCTCCTTAAGAGGTTAGTGGGATGTAGTGGGAGGAGTCAGAAGACCCACCCCCCTTAAGGTTCAGCTCTTAATTTTCCTTTCTAGTTGGACTGTATGGGGTGATCAGGGGGGACTAGCACCTCTGGTGAGATGGCTTGTAGAGCCCTTTTCAGGGCTGCTCATTTACCTTTGGTGTCCACCTGCCACACAGCTCTCATGAATGGCTCCAAGAAGCTGTAACATGCCCAGTAGACACACCCTGGTAAAACCATCTGGGCAGAGGGCTAAACCAGGTTGAGGGTAACCTACAGCAGTCAGTGAGTTAGGGGAATGTCTACTCCCAACTTTACTCCCAGGAATGGGCAGATGAGAACAATTTGTTTCAAGGACCATGAAGGCAGCTGCCAGTGCTCAGAGCTTGGTGTCACTGCAGTTATCCAAGTCATCTGCCCTGGCCATTGCCAGTCATCTTGACTTTTGTCCTGCCACTGGATTTCTATGACTCTGAAAGAGAGAGCGAGACTGATCATTTTGGGCAATTCTCATGCAAGTCAAGATATGATCTTGATGTCATTGGTCCTTTTTGAAAACAAAGGATGTGGGGGCAGATAGGAAACACAATGGATAAGGTGCTAGCCTTGGAGTTGAGAGAACCTGGGTTCAAAAGTAATCTCAGCTACTTCCTAATTGTGTGACCTGGGGCAAATTATTTAACCCCACTTGCCTAGCCCTCACAGCTCTCCAGCCTCAGAATCAACAGTAGTAGATAGATACTTAGTATCAGGAGTGAAGGTAAGAGTTTAAAAAAAAAGAGAAAAAGAAAAGGGAAAATGAAAACCACTTTCTTTGTACTCTTGGGCAAATTACTTCACCACCTTATTAACCCCTTAGAATCACCAAACTTCCTTTAAGATTCAGCTCAAGTATTATCTCTTATGTTAATTATTTTTACCCTCCAGTTGCTGGTATCTTCCCATGCCCCCTTAAAAAAGGGTTTTGTATTTACTTTGTACATATTTTGTTTTTACTATCATTTATGTCCCAGGAGGGTTACTGGGCTTTCCTGGGGGCCTGATTATCTGAAATGCTCTCTTACCCATTGGTTCTTCCTCTATCTTGGGATAAACTTCTCTAGGCACATTAATAGGGGTATTCAGAGATGCAGTGGATAGAATGCCAGGCCTGGAGCCAGAGAGACACATCTTCCTGGGTTCAAATCTGCCCTCAGACTCTTACTAGTTCCTGGGCAAGTCACTTAAACCTGTTTGACTCAGTTCCATTCTGTAAAATGAGCTGGAGAAGGAAATGGCAAACCACTCCAGTATCTTTGCCAAGAAAACCCAAAAGAAGTCACAAAGAATGGGATATGACTGAAAAACAACTATAGAACAAAAAAAAGGCATTCATAAAAGAAAGTTTGGGTAAAGCTTGTGTCTAGGATTTCTCCTATAAGAGATAACAGAGTTTACCTCTTACAAAGGTACTCAAAGTATAATATGGGTATTGGGCAGTTTTTTACTTCTTCCACCATAGAAAATACGTAGACACAAAGGACTTACCACTTGGAACAAACATACAGAAACATAAAATACACAAATAGTCAATTATACTCATTATTTTCCTCCTTCTCTCCCATAAAGTAAAGACCCTTTGTAGTACTGCTAAGAGATTTCCCATTCACTTCAGATCTGCACTGTCTAAGCAACTCATTACAAGAATCATAGAGAGTTGGCAAGGTCCAGGTTTCATGCCAATCATGGAATCAGCTGCAAGATCCTTCCATTAGTGGTCTTCTCTAAGAGGTATGCTGTTAAAGAAATCCTCCCCCGTATGCATCTCATATCCAACTTGAGAAGGAAGGAAGGAAACCTAAAAGGCAGGATCACCCAAGATAAAACCATCATGGTTGGAAATGTCCATTTCTCAGTATTGTTTGTCTTTGATATAGGTCAGAAAAAAGAAACAAAAAGACAGAAGAAGGCAGGCAAGAACTCAAGGTATAAGAAACTTCATTCTCAGGATTGCCTAAGCAATCACTTGTTTCCCACCTCCATGTGCTTTTCCTGTAAGTTGTCATTGCTTCTGAAGGAGAGAAATTTCCCCCCATATCTTCAGCTTTCCTGTACTCTGGTTTGAAAGTCAGAGAAGAGAAAATGTGAAAAAGAGGTCTCTTAAGAGATCACTGCTAGGATTTGGTAACATGACAGCAAAGGAAAGTAATAAATGTTGGGGGGGGGGGTGTGTGGCAAAATTGGGATATGGTGGAGTTGTAAATTGATCCAACCATTCTGGAAGGCAATTTGGAACTATGCCCAAAGGGCGCTAAAAGACTGTCTGCCCTTTGATCCAGCCATAGCATTTCTGGGTTTGTACCCCAAAGAGATAATAAGGGGAAAGACTTGTATAGAATATACATAGCTGCGCTCTGTGGTGGAAAAAAAAATGGAAAATGAGGGGATGCCCTTCAATTGGGGAACGGCTGAACAAATTGTGGTATATGTTGGTGATGGAATACTATTGTGCTCAAAGGAATAATAAACTGGAGGAATTCCATGTGAACTGGAACAACCTCCAGGAATTGATGCAGAGTGAGAGGAGCAGAACCAGGAGAACATTGTATACAGAGACTGATACACTGTGGCATAATCAAAAGTGATGGACTACTAGTAGCAATGCAGAAATCTAGGACAATTCTGAGGGACTTATGAGAAAGATGCTATCCACATCCAGAGAAAGAAGTGTGGGAGTAGAAACTCAGAAGAAAAACAACCACTTGATCACATGGGTCATGGGGATATGATTAGGGATAGAGACTCTAAATGATCACCCTAATGCAATTATTATCAATAATAATGAAATGAGTCTTGATCAATGACACAAGTAAAACCCAATGGAATTGCCCATCAATTTGAGGGGGGAGTGGGAGGAGGGGAGGGAAAGAACATGACTCTTGTAACCATAGAAAAATATTCTAAATTAATTAAATTTAATTTTTTAAAAAAGATCACTGCTAGGTGGCTCAGTGGATCAAGAGTCAGACCTAGAGATGGGAGGTCCTAGGTTCAAATTTACCTCAGACACTTCCTAGCTGGGTGACCCTGGGCAAGTCACTTAACCCTTGCCTAGCCCTTACCACTCTTATGCCTTGGAGCCAATACGTAGTATTGATTCTAAGATGGAAGGTAAGGGTTTAAAAAGTTAAAAAAAATTAAAAATAAAGACATGGTTTCTCCTTGTGCTTAAGGACCAAAGACAGAGCACTTCCATCTAATAAATTCCATCCCTCTCTCAGTCAGCAAACTTTTTTAACCTCCAGTAATATTTTATTGTATACCCACCATTACCTATAAAAACAATTCTCAATGTTTGTTTTCTGACATTTTGAGATCTAAATTCTTTCCCTCCCTCCTTTTTCCTCTTCCAGTGATAGCAAATAATTTGATGTAGATCCATATTCATCAATTGTGGGGGAAAAAAAGACAAATATTGTAAGAAAATACTTGTGAAGGAAATAATGTGAAAAATGATATGCTTTGATCTGCATTCAGATTCCATCAGTTTCTTGTGTGGTGTTGGGTAGCATTTTTCATCATGAGTCTCTTGGAGTTGTCTTGGATCTTTGCACTGTTGTCGTTCACAGTTGATTATTACACAATATTGTTCTTATTGTGTATGTAGACCTCTTGGTTCTGCTCACTTTACTTTGCATCACTTCATATAAGTCTTTCCGGGTTTTTCTGAAGTGGTCTTATTTGTCATTTATTATGGCACAAGAGTATTCCGTTACAATCATATGCCACAACTTCTTCAGTCATTCCCCAATTCATGGACATCCCCTCCGTCTCCAGTTCTTTGCCACCATAAAAAAAAAATCCATACCATAAATATTTTTGCATGAATCGATCCTTTTACCCTTTCTTTGATCTCTTTGAGATCCATATTCAGGAGTGGTATATCTGGGTCAAAGACTATGCCCACTTTTATAGCCCTTTAGGCATGGTTCCAAATTGCTCTCCAGAATGGTTGTATCAGCTCCATCAACAGTACGTGTCCCTTCCAACATTTATCATTTTCCTTTTCTGTCATATTAGCCCATGTAATAGGTGTGAGGTGCTACCTTAGAGTTGTTTTAATTTGTATTTCTCTAATCATCAATGATTTGGAGCATTTTCTAGTCACCAAGCATTTTTAACACTGCTCCTAGTTACTGGGGCTCTATAAAAGGAGTTCACTGTGAACTCCCAGTGAAAGGAAGATTATAAGTGTAGTTGCAAATACATTTTGGGTGAACTCAGCGGTCACTATAACACCTCCCACATTGTTCACAGACTTATCTCCTTATTAACTTTCTTTCTGAATTCAAAGGCAGCCAGTAAGTATGTCCCTGTTCTCAAACAAATTCAAAACCCTCTCTCTAATTGACTCTAATCACCCATTTTGTTTTTTTCTCCCTGGGTTTCCCTTTCTCATAATCTAAACCTTAGACTGATAGGATTAAGTGAGTCATTGCTAAGGTTCTTATCCTTATTTATTGTTGTTCTGTTGTTTCAGTTGACTCCTTGTGATCCATTTGAAGTTTTCTTGGCAAAAATACTGGAATGGCATGCCATTTCCTTCTCCAGCTTATTTTACAGAAGAAGGAACTGAAGCAAACAAGGATTAGTGACTTGCCCAGGGTCCTACACTCTGATCAGGATTAGAACACAGGTCTTCCTGATTCCAGGTCTGTTGCTACATCTACTTTGCTACCTTGTGCCACTTTTTAAGGTGTATTAAATCTATAGAAAATACTGATATTCCTAGCTGTGTGACCTTGGGCAAGTCACTTATACCCAGCTGTCTATTCCTTTCCACTCTTCTAGATTAGTATTGATTCTAAGACAGAAGCTGTTTAAATTAAAAAAAGAAAATACTGATAAACATTTAAACTGTGTAGAAAGTTGCAATAAAAGATTTGAATTGACTCCTCTATCTAGTCAGTTTGAGGGGGTGATGAAGAAACAGACTGAGAAGCAGAATGAAACTTGAACTTGGGTAGAAATTTCCCAAAGTCCTTTACTCTGTGGAAGCAGGGAAGAGCTATGGACTGGAGTCCCATGTTGGTGAAGACATGCCCTGGAGTGTTGCTCATTCCCCCTCTCCACCATGCCTAAGAACATTTTTTGCATGTTCCACCCCTCTGTCCAGCAGACCAATGTGAGCACTTCTTCCCTCTGCTCTCTGGGGTAATGGGGTGGGGGTGGGGGTCTCACAGTCAGCTTGAAGGTATAATTTGGGCATGCAGTCTATAAAAGGTTCACCAATGCTGGACTAGACCTTGCCTCTCTGATGATGTATCTGTTGTTTCAGCTCAATCCATTCTTTACCCTTCCTATTGGCTCCAGTTCATGCATAGGCATACACTAGTGCTTGCTTTTTGCCTTTTCTGCTTTAGACACTTCCTGAAAGGTCTTTCATTTGCAGGGGATAACACCCACATCATGAGCTGCCAACAGATATGGTGGGAGAAGCAGGCAGCCTGGCAAATCTCATTTAGACCTCCCAGCTTTGCAATTCCTAAGCAGATGTTCCCTTGAAACCCAGGACCACAATTGAACTAAGCTCTCCTAAATATCCTCTATCCCAGGAAGTGACTATGATCCTGGGGAAGTCCTCTCAAGTCTCCACACCTGGGGGAATGGAGATATTTTAGTTCAATTATACCATCAAGGGATGTTCAGCTTCAAAGGAGGCTCCTCCTTCTGACATCTGGAAATCTCCTTAAATTAATTAGTGGGTATTCAAATTGATCAAGGTTCTCCTGACCCCCTCCCCAGCTGTACTTCTCCATGCACATGTTGTTTCTCCCTAATAAATCCAAGATTCTTGTCAATGAAAAACCAATTAAGCTTCCTTAGGTTAGATGAAACATACCACTTCTTATCAGTGGAGAAGTGGTAGACTAAGAAGAGCAGAATTTTGTATCAGATGCAGTTATTGTATTTTCTAGAGCCTTCCCTCTTATAATTATTTTCATTTTGTCCTTTGTACAGCTTGTCTCTACATAGTTATTTGCTTGTTATCCCTCTTACTATATTGTGAACTCCTTGAGGGCAGGCACTGTCTTTTGCTTTGTGTGTGTGTGTATATATATATATATATATATATATATATATATATATATATATATATATATATATATATATATATATATATATAGTGTGTATATATATACACACAAAAAGCAAAAGATAGCCTCTTTGGTCTTTTTTAATATTCCCTCTGAGGTGTATGGGTATTCAAGGAGGGCTAACATCTCTGGTGTGAGGGCTTGTTGAGCCCTTTTCAGGGCTGCTTATCCATCTTTGGGGTCCACCTGTCACTCAGCACTCACCCGTGACTCCAAGAAGCTGTAGCACACCCAGTAACCACACCCCTGTAAAAAAAAACAAACCAAAAAGACCTTGGTGAGGCAGCTAGGAAGGTCAGGCAATAGAGCACCAGGCCTGGAGAGGGGAGGTCCTGGGTTCCAATGTGAGCTCAAATACTTCCTAGCTGTGTGATCCTGGGCAAGTCACTTAACCCCTATTGCCTAGCTCTTACTACTCTTCTGCCTTGGAAGTGATTCTTAATATTTATTCTGACACAGAAGGTATAGATTATAAAAAAATATTTTAAAACTATTTTGGCAGATGGACTAAACCAGGTGGAAGGAAACTGACAGGACTTAAACTCATTGGTGAATTAGCTGGTGAAGACTTTCCCTCTGGGGGGTGGGGTGGGGAATGGGCAGATGAGAACAATTTGTTCCAATTGCCATGGAGGTGGTTGAAGCATGAGTTATGAAGGGTCCAGAGCTTGGTCAGACATCAAAGAAGCCAACGTCATACACTATATCCTAGGTTGCCACCAGTCATCCTGACTTTTGTCCTGCCACTGGATTTCTATGGCTCTGGAAGAGAGAGTGAGGCTGATGACTTTGGGCAATTCTGCCTCACTTAAATCCAATTTATGCACAAGTCAAAACATCCCAATATGATGTTATCAGTCTTCTTCAGTAATGAAGGACAAACAAACAATATTCTCAGCACTTAGCACAGTGCTTACTGATTGATTGGGTATTTCTGCTTTGTTATTTTTCTCTGTCACAAGAAAGAATTCAATCTGGGTAGGGAATAGGGTTAAAATGACTTTGATATGAAGACAAAAACATCACTAAAGATATTTTTAAAACAAAATTAAATATGATTTCCTGTCCCACCAAAAAAAAAATGTAAGCTCCTTGAAAGCAAGGACATTTGTTTTTGTCTTTTATACCAAGGAACCAAGTACAGTGACTAGCACAAGGTAAGCACTTAATAAATACTAATAATTGAATAAATGACAAGTGTACAGCTTATAGAATGGGGCTCACATATTTTCATTGCTTCCCTCACAAAAGTTGGATCCCAAAGCCTATTAGAGATGAGAAAATGGATGGAAATCTTAAAGTGCTTTATCAATGGAATCAATGACCTTTATTTTAATATTGCATGTCTCTCTTAGTGGGCCTGGGAGAAGAAAGGCGATAATGTCCAGAGAAGAGAGCCAGGGGTGGAGCTGTGATCTGTTATTTGTTCCTGCAAAGGCTGTTTCTGCCTCAGTCTCTGGCATTTGAAATAGCAGAAACCAGAATAATGGCAACTTCCATTAAAAAAAAAAAAGAACCTTACATCTTAGAATCAATACTCTGTATTGGTTCCAAGGTAAAAAGAGTGCTAAAGGCTAGACAATTGGAATTAAATGACTTGCCTAGGATCACATAGCTAGGAAATGTCTGAGGTCAAATTTGAACCCAGGACCTCCCATCTCTAGGCCTGACTCTCCATCCACTGAGCCACCTAACTGCCCCCTAATTCTCATTTTTATAATACTTTATGAGATGCTTTCTTCATAATTTTGTGAGGTTGGTAATACAAGTATTATTATCCATATTTTACAAGTGCAGAAACTGAGTCCTACTGAGGTCCCTTCCAATTACCAAATACTGTAAATTGATTAAAAAATCAGTTTCCATGACTTTTTAGGGGGAAAAAAGCAAAACAAAAAAAAAAGTTGGCCTAGCCTTCATGGAAGAGAACAATATATGTTCATCTTACCACACCCTGTTACCCTCTTATCTCCACTAAATGATGGCATCTGGTGCATTTGGTGGGAAAATAAAGAAAATAATTGGGGAAAGTGAGCCTTTGGGATATAGTAAGGAGAAGATGGAGGGACAAGGATAGAAAGAAGGCAGTGACTTATAATGAAGTAGATCTTCATAGGAGACCTCTCCTAAGCTAGATAGGGGAGATGGAGAGAGTTGAGGGATGATGACACCTCATAAGCAGCATCGCTAGATGCTTTAATTCTAAGAAGACCTTCCTAGGGGCACCTGGGAGCACCTGGAGGGCACCAGGATGAAGCCTCAGCCAAGGAAAGGGAGGTAGTAGGGGAAGATGGAAGGAGCAGGTATGCTGCCAGTGCAGGCACTTGGATTTCAGTCCAATTCCCACCCACATCTCTCTCACTGGCTTCAGCTAACTCCCTGTACCAAACAGCAGAATCTTTAGTAGGCACAGATAGATCCTAATTTTAGTTTAAAACATAGTCACAGAGTGGGCTTCCAAAGAGCAAGAAGTAAAAACTCAATAATACAAAATGTTAGAACTGAAAGGGAACCCTGAGTCCACCTACACAGTTCAATTTTCTCATTTTACAGAGGAAGAAAATGATGCTCAGGGAAGAAGGAAGGTGACCTACCTAAAGTCACACCAGAGGGTCTTTACATCATGCTGCATTGTTTTTGGAGATGAAGGAAGAGGTCTGTCTAAAATGTGATTAGCTGATAATAGAGGATGGGGAATGAGATCAAAGGTTTTAGTATTAATAGTGACCTTAGAAATCATTTAATCTTTTACTCTCATTTAAAAAAACCAAACTCTAATATTCTGTTTTAGAATCAATACTGTATATTGGTTCCAAAGCAAAAGAGTGGTAAGGGCGAGGTAATGAGAGTTAAGTGACTTGCTGAGGGTCAGAAAGCTAGGAACTGTCAAAGGTCACATTTGAACCCAGGATCTCCCATCTCTAGACTTGGTTTTCAATCCATTGAGCTACCAACCTGCCCCCATTCTCATTTTTCAAATGAGAAAATGGAGTATATGTGAAGGGAAGTAACTTTTTAAATAATAAAATATATATATAATAAATAAATGAAATAAATAATAAAAAAACCCTTACCTTCTTTCTTAGAATTCTTAGAATCAATACCATGTTTTGGTTTTAAGGTAGAAGAGATGTAAGGGCTAGGCATTGGAGGTTAGGTGACTTGTCGAGGGTCACATAGCTAAGCAGTCTCTGAGGACAGATTTGAATCCAGGATTTCCTATCTTCTGGTCTGGTGCTCTATCCACTGAGCTATCTAGCTATCCCCAGGAAATGACTTGTTAAAGGTTACATAGGTAGTAAGTAGCATTTAAACTCAGGTCTTTTGATTCTATAATCATTGTTCTTATTGTATCCTTTAGATTTAGAATACCAGGGTACTATACAAGGAAAGGCAATAATCTTCCTTTTTTGCCACTTATAATGCCAGGGGAAAAGCCAGAGGAGCATGTGGGCAGAGCCTCTGTTCACAGACCTGGTGTCAGGGAAAAGAAAGAGTGATTACTGATTCAGCTCTTGCTCTCTGTATTTCTTAGGTCCAAAGACTTGGAAATAGGTCCTGGCCCTGGGCCATGGCTCATGCTTTTAAGAAGAGAATTGACTGGGAGATCCAGCACCTCTGGACCAAGCCAAAATAGTAATAAGCATAATAACTATAATAGTATAAGAAAGGAAGAGCAGAAATTGTGGCAATTAAGTTTTATTGAGGGAGGATCCTCATACAGATCAGGGAAAAAACAGCTCTTGAGGTCCTAGATAGAGTTTGGACCCTGACATGGGTAATACAGGCTGGGTTTTATAAGGTTTTGTTCTGGGCCAAACAGGATCAGGTATTGGGGATAGGAGTAGGGGATGGTTGTCAAGGCAGCTTGGACTTGGGGTGTTCAGGACTGGTGCTGACTCATGCTGGGGTGATAGACTGGGGAAAATTGGCAGTTGGTTAAAAACTCACTATTCCAAGGGGAAAGGACCTACTTGTACCAAAATATTTATAGCTGCTCTTTTTGTGGTGGCAAAGAATTGGAATTAAAGAGATGTCCATTGATTGGGGAATGACTGAACAAACTGTGGTATGATATGGTATGATGGTGCTGGAATGATATTGTGCTATAAGGAATGAAGAACAGGATGATTTCAGAAAGAGCTGGAAGACCTACACGAACTGATGCAGAGTGAAATTAGCAAAACCAGGAAAACATTGTACACAGTAACAGCAATATTGTGGAATGAGCAATTGTGATGGACTTTGCTACCCTCAGTTATGTAGTGATCCAGGACAGTTCTGAGGGATTTATGACAAAGAATGCTCTCCACCTCCAGAGAAAGAAGTGTTGGAGTCAGAATGCAGATGAGAACATATGATTTTTCAATTGTTTATTTGGGTTTGTGTTTTGGGATTTTGGTTTTATATGATTATTCTCTTACAAAAATGAATATGGAAATATGTTTTGGATGATAATACATGTACAATTCAGATCAAATTGCTTGACAACTCTGGAAAGGTGGAAGGAAGGGATGGAGGGAGATAATTTATATCATATAACTTTGGAAAACTTATGTGGATGTTGGAGTCAGAATGCAGATGAGAGCATATGATTTTTCAATTGTTTAATTGGGGTTTTGGATTTATAAGATTACTCACAAAAATAAGAAAAATGGAAATATGTTTTGCATGATAAAACATGTATAATCCAGTAACTTCTATTTGTTGTTCAAGTCTAATAAAAACTTATGAGGGGTTTTGTCCTTTTCTCACAGGTTTAAGGTCCTGGATGGGTCCACATTGACTGCCAATGATGTCTCACAAGGCATGGCTAATGTGTTGTTGTTTTGTCTTTAATAAGCCAGAGGATGCACAGTCACTTCAAAGTATTTAATAAAACAGCATAAAAAGATTTGCAATGGAACATTATCCCCCCAATAAACTTAGGGTACACATACAAGTAGAAATACAAGGATGGCCTCCTATACTGTAGGGACTCCCAGGTATTTTTTTTTTTAATCTTTACCTTCTGTCTTAGAATCTAAAGCAGAAAAGCGATCAGGGCTAGGCAACTGGGGTTAAGTGACTTCAGGGTCACACAACTAGGAAGTGTCTGAGGTCAAATTTGAATCCAAAACCTTCCAGAACCATCAGTCTTTCTATCCTCTGAGCCACCTACCAGCTCGCCACTCCCCACCTCTAGGTGTTTTTGATTGATTGTTATCCTACACCTTTTGGTAGATCTGCCCAGTACTGGCTGAGCCATTCCTTTTGAGTTTGTAATCTCTGCTGGGCAGAGCTCCAGCTACTTATCTTCTGTGCTTATCTCTTCAGGGTTAGCCAAGTCTTCTTGGCTTTACCAAGCTAGAAACTCTCACTGATAAGAGCCGCTGACAGCTCTTTAGTTCAACCTGATACACCCAGCAAACAAAAGCCCAGCAGAGTGTCCCCAAACTAAGATTAGCTCTTTCTTTTTTGACTTTCAGTCTGGGAGGAGATCAAAGTCTTAGGGTTAGCCAGTCCTAAATCATCTCAAGATCCTCTTGGGTTTAGCTACAAAAGAATTTCTACTAGAACAATAAGTAAGAAGGCAAGGTCAGCATTCTGCATCCATTTATTTTTCATTTTACTAATTGACAACTGGAAAGGAGCAAAGCCTGTTTGCTTTGATGTTGTTTTGAATCTGGAGAAAGTTATCATCTCCCTTAGTCTGAGTCTTGATTGAAACTCCTTGAAGGCAGTGCTAAGCAAAGTATCCTTCCAATACCAGGCACTTAATCTGTTGAATTTTTTCACTCACTGACCCCAATTCTACCTTTTCTGCTTCATCTACATACACCTTAGCATCAAACTGCTAAGGATTCTCTTGTCCAGACTCTAGAACCTTTGCACATAGTTCCCTTGTAGCAATGTCCTTCCCAGCATTCTTGGCCAAATAATTCAATTCAATTTAACAAGCATTGGTTAAGTGTCTACTCTGCACCAGGCATTTTGCTAGGTGGTTGGGGTACAAAGCAAAAAAGAAAAAAAAAAAGAAAGAAAGAAACAGTCCCAGACTTAATAAGCTTACATTTTATTGGAATGTAAACCATGTCCTTTGTGTTTTCAAAAGAGCAATTAGAATAACCAAAGTCCAGAGTAGCTGACATAAAACCTTTGGAGATTAAAGCCCTCCTTAAGACTGGGTTTTCCCAAGGACTGGCCATTGAGTATGAATTGGAGAAAGTAGAAGAGCTTCAGATAGTATTGTCTGTCCTTTATTCCAAAGAGGAGCAATGACATCAAGGGGTGATAACTTGTATGGGAGTTGGATTTTCATGAGGCAGAGTTGCACAAAGTCATGGGTCTCACTCTCTCTTTCAGAGCCATCAAAGACAAGTGACAAGACAAAAGTCAGGATGTCTGGGGTGACCTGAGATGCCATGGATGATCACTGTATCTTCTATCTGACCAAGCTCTAAGCACTTTACAGTGTCTGCTTCAGTTGCCTTCATGGCCCTTGGATCAAATTGTTCTCATCCACCCACTCTACCTTGAGAAGTCTTCGAGTGCATGGAGTAGACAGACATCCTTCTAAGTCATTGATGGGTTTGAAGCCTGTCAGTTACCCTCAACTTGGTTTAGCCCATTTTTGGAGATGGGTTTACTAAGGTGTGGCCAATGTACATGTTACAGCTTCTTTTTTCAAATCCTTACCTTCTCTCAGTACCAATTCTAAGACAAAAGAACAAGAAGAGATAAGCAATTGGGTTAAGTTTAGGGTCACTTAGCTAGGAAGTATCTGAAGCCAAATTTGAACATAGGACCTCCCAATTGAGAACCTAGGCTGGTTCTCAATCCACTGTGTTGCCCTGTATGCTACAGCTTCTTAGAGCTACAGATGAGAGCTGGGTGACAGATGGACACTAAAAGTGGATAAGCAGACCTGAAAAGGGCTCAGTAAGCTTTCACATTGGAGATGCTAGTTCTCCCTGGACACCCCCATGACACCCTCCCAATATCAGTCAGCCAGCTGGATCAGACACTTCTCTCAGATCCTGTTTCTTCTTTTTAAAAATTTTTATTTTTTGACCCTTATCTTCTGTTTTAGAATTAATTAGGAGGAGCAAGTTTAAATGATTTTCCCAGGATCACAAAGCTAGGAAATGTCTGAGGCTGGATCTGAACCCAGGTCCTCCTGTCTTGAGAGCACCTGAAAGAAGGAATATCAGAATTCTCTTTCCACCAAGCCCAAAATTCCTCTTTTTTAATTATGTATACCTACCAATAGCAAAGCATCATTGCTTTAATGTTGTGTTTTGGCTAGCAACAATTTCAGTTTCTTTACATGGAAATGAAGATGAGAAAACAAAATATATCAATAATATCTTTAAAAGGGTAGATGCTAGAGAGATAGGAACAGAATCAGACCAAGTTTAAATTCCTTGGAGTGGAAGCCCAAAGAAACTTCGAAGTCCCTCCAAAGGAACCATTTAGCTCAAGGAACTGAGGACCATTCCCTTGTCAAGAGAGGTGCTTGGAAGTAGTGTAAGAGCAATAAGCAAGCAGAGAATGGGTCATAGAATTATAAACTTCAAGATCATCTAATACAACTCCCTTATCTTATAAATGAGAACATTAGGGAAGACCCAGAGAGGTTACTTGACTTGCCCAAAGCCACACAGCTAGAGAGTAATAGAAACAAGCTACAAGCCCAGGGATTCAGGGTTGTGGGACCAGCCAGGGAGAGGCAAGGCTGGCTCTTTAAGTGACTCCAAGTACATTCTCACTGCCTTAGGTTAGTTCATAGGGGAAAATGAAAGTTCCTCCTTATGGGCTGAACTAAACAATTTTTTGCTAGCTTAAGTTAAGTCTGTTATATTTGATACATTGTTAGCCTGTGTTCTTACATGGAGACTGAAGGTCTTTAACCTTTCTTGAAGAGACCTAGACACAAGTAGAATTTGGGTTTTGTCCAGGAGAATGCTGAGTGCATATGCTTCCTTTGCTCATAGGGACATGTGATTCTCCAAAGATCCTTGGAGATTTACAGCATTTCATCCAGGGAACCAAGTCTGAGCATCTGTACCTCTTCTCTCTGAGTCTTTCAGTACTGGTTTTCTCCCCATCTCCTTAATTTTCCTTTTTTGAAAGCTACCTTTTCCTATTTAATAAAATTGGTAAATTTTATTTTATTTTAACTTCTACCAGTAGATACATGCATTCAGATATATGAATAAAAACAAAGACCCCACAAGAAAAAATCATAATTAAATTTCATTAAGAATTCATTAAGAATGTAGCCAAGGCACCTAGATGGCTCAGTGAATTTAGAGTCAGGAGACTGGAGATCTGGGTTCAAATCTGACCTCAAATACTTCCTAACTATGTGACCCTGGGCAAGTCATTTAACCCCAAATGCCTAGCCCTTCATGCTCTAGTGTCTATTCTAAAATGGAAGGTAAACATTAAAAAAAAAAACACCGCCATAAAATAAGTCTATACATTTGTGTAAAGATTAAAATTTAGGGGAGATTGGGGAGACTGAGGCATCTGAGGCAGGTAGAAATTAGTTTCTCTCTGCAAGGAGTATTATATTTTTTTAGAGGTTTATTGAAGATTAAGGATTAAAGAAAATACAGGGTAAGAAACACGTGTCCAGGCCATAGAGTGGCCTAGACACAACCTCACCTACGTTATGAAAAAAAGCCAAGCCTGCCCCAAAATGGAAGTCCAAGAGTGCGAGAGCTTTCAAAAGCCTTTGAATCAGCTTAAATACCTTCTTGATCTCAGCCCAGGTGAGATTACAAGGCATTCTGGGGAAGTGGAGCAAAGGCTCGTGGGGATTGTAGTCCTGTATTCGAGTCTATTTTTTACATTTGCCATGTTCAAATATGTATCTTTCAATCAGTGCCTTGAGTTTCCTACCTTTTTGTTAAGCAATAGATAGCATACTTCCTCATCTTTTCTTTGCACTTGTTATTTAAGTTCTTTTCTGTCCTTTGCTCCCTCACTTTTTCATTTATTCCAGGGTCTTCCTAGGATTCTCTGAATCTATCCCTCTGATAATTTCTTTTGACACAATAATGTTCCATTACATTCACATACCATTATTTGTCATTCATTCTCCAGGTCATTGTCATCTTGTCATATTCTTTGCTACAATGAAAAATCCTGCTATAAATATTTGCATGTATTGTTTTGCTCTTTGAATTCTTTGGGATGACCCAAGTAATGGGATTACTGAATCAAGATTTTGTACAGCATAGTGATCTTTGGGATCTCATTCTAAAGTTCTGAATTGACTGGGACAATTCACAACTCCATCAACAATGATTAGTGCTCTGTTTTTTGTTTGTTTGTTTTCCCACAGCCCTTTTAACAACTGTCATTTTCTTTTTTTCTCTTCTTTCTTTCTTTCTTTCTTTCTTTCTTTCTTTCTTTCTTTCTTTCTTTCTTTCTTTCTTTCTTTCTTTCTTTCTTTCTTTCTTTCTTTCTGTCTCTTTCTGTCTTTCTGTCTTTCTGTCTTTCTGTCTTTCTGTCTTCCTTCCTTCTTTCCTTCCTTCCTTCCTTCCTTCCTTCCTTCCTTCCTTCCTTCCTTCCTTCCTTCCTTCCTTCCTTCCTTCCTTCCTTCCTTCCTTCCTTCCTTCCTTCCTTCCTTCCTTCCTTCCTTCCTTCCTTCCTTCCTTCTTTCCTTCCTTCCTTCCTTCCTTCCTTCTTTCCTTCCTTCCTTCCTTCCTTCCTTCCTTCCTTCCTTCCTTCCTTCCTTCCTTCCTTCCTTCCTTCCTTCCTTCCTTCCTTCCTTCCTTCCTTCCTTCCTTCCTTCCTTCCTTCCTTCCTTCCTTCCTTCCTTCCTTTTTTGTTTCTTTTCCAATATGATGGTTGTGATGAGAATCTTTGGAATTGTATTAATTTAAATTTCTCTAATTAGTAATTTGGAGCATTTTCTTATGGCTGGAGATAGCTTGGTTTTTTCCCTTGAGAACTGCCTGGTCATATCTTTTGGCAATTTAGCTATTAGAGAATAGCTTTTATTCTTATTTATTTGAAATATTTCCTCGTATATCTTGGAAATCAGAGCTTTATTAGAGACATTTGCTGCAAAGATTTGTTCCACAGTTAATAGTTTCCCCTTTAATTTTAATTACATTAATTTTATGGAAAAACTTTTTTTTTAAACCTGCTGTCTTAGAAACAATACTAAATATCAGTTTCAAGGTAGAAGAGAGGTAAGGGCTAGGCAGTTGGGATTAAGTGACTGCTCGGAAGTGTCTGAGGGCAAATTTGAAACCAGGATCTCCCATCTCTAGGCTCTATCTGCTGAGCCACCTAGCTGCCCCTATAGAAAAACTTTTCATCTATTTATATTCTATTATTCTTTCTATTCCTTCTTTGGTTATGAATTCTTCTCTTATTCATAGTTGCCAGGAGTATCTATTTCTTTGCTCCTTTAATTTGTTCATGATAAAATATATACATTTGGGGCTTATGGTGGTATATAGTGATCACAGAATGTAAACTTCTTGAGAACAGGAATGATCTTTTGTCTCTATTGGAATCCTCGGCACTTGGCATGGTGTCTGGCACCTTGTAGGTTTGATAAACATTTATTGATTGGTTGATAGGTATGGTGTGAGATGTTGGGCTAAACTTAATTTCTACAAGCATACTTTTCAGTTTTTCCAACAGTTTTTGGCAAAGAGAGAGTCCCTATCTTAACAGCTGGTGTTTTTTGCACTTATCTAACACTATGTTACTGTGCTCACTTATTTTTGTATGATACATACCTAATTTGTTCTAGCCAGCCAGTCAATCAGTTAGCATCCATTTATTAAACACTTACTTATGCCAGACACGTACAGATTATCCCTACTCTGTGAGAGGTCTTTTGTACTAAGGTAAAAATAATTAAGACTAATAATACAATGACCCTATCTGAAAGTATATGAAACATTCCACATTTATAACACCCTCCCACCTTCTATTTAAGAAAAAAAAATGAACAGAAATCTATTTTCTCTACCTCCCACCTGTCACTTTGCTGAAAAGGAAGAAAAACAAATTTCTTATAACAAATAACATTGTCAAGCAAAACACATTTCCTCAATAGTTCTATCTATCTAATTCTGTATCTCTAATCCATTACTTCTCTCTCATGAATAGCATATTTCACCATCAATCTTCTAGGATTAGGAATGGCCATTGTATTAATTATAACGTACACAGATTTTAAAGGAGATAAAATTGTTTCAATTCTGTGTATTTCATTATCAGTTTATAAAAGTGTTCAAAAATTTTTTATAATATTGATACTGTAGTATAAATTGTTCTTTTGTCTGCTAATTTTATTCTGTATCAGTTCATTTAAGTCTCTGCATCTCTTTGAAATAATTTATTTTTTAATTTCTTTTTTTTTAATTTAAAGAAAAACACCTTCCTTACCTTCTGTCTAAGTATCAGTTCCAAGGCAGAAGAACTCTATACCCCAAAGAGATAATAAGGAAAAAGACTTGTACAAAAATATTTATAGCCACGCTCTTTGTGGTGGCAAAATTTTGAAAAATGAGGGGATGCCCTTCAATTGGGAAATGGCTAAACAAATTGTGGTATCTATTGGTGATGGAATACTATTGTGCTAAAAGGAATAATGAATTGGAAGAATTCCATGTGAACTGGAAGGACCTCTAGGTATTGATGCAGAGTGAAAGGAGCAAAACCAGGAGATCATTATACACTGAGACCAATACACTGTGGTACAATCGAATGTAGTGGACTTCTCTACTAGAAGCAATGCAATGATCCAGGACAATTCTGAGGTTCTTATGAGAAAGAATGCTATCCACATTCAAAGAAAGAACTGTGGGAGTAGAAACTCAGGAAAAAAACAATGGTTTGATCACATGGGTTGATAGGGATATGATTGGGGATGTAGACCCTAAATGATCACTCTAGTGCAAATATCAATAATATGGAAATAGATCTTGATCAGTGACACATGTAAAACCCAGTGGAATTGCTTGTTGGCTATGGGAGGGGGGAGAGAGGAGGGGAGGGAAAGAACATGATTCATGTAACCATGGAAAAAAATCTAAAGTAATTAAATAAATAAATAGGAAAAAAAAAAGAATCCAAGGCAGAACTAGGCGATTAGGGCTAAATGACTTGCCCAGGGTCACACACAATTAGGAAGTATCTGAAGCCAGATATCATACCAGGACCTAGCTCTCTATCCATTGAGCCTCGTAGCTTCCCAGTGTTTCTTCATTTCTTTTGGCAAAATAGTATTCTGTCATATACATATACTACAATTTATTCAACCATTCCTTAGTTGATGAACACCCCCTTAATTTCCAATTTTTTTTATAACACTAAAAAGTTAGTATTTGCATATTTATACATACAGGGTCTATTCTTCTTTCTATGATCTTTGGGTATAGTCCTAGCAGAGTAGTAGTATAGTTGGATTAAAGGGCATTCACTATTCAGTAATTTTTTGTGTATAATTTCAAATTGCTTTCTAGAATTATTGTACCCATTCATAGGTTTACTAATAGTGAATCAATGTTCCTGTTTTCTCACAGCCTCTCCAACGTTTATCATTTTAATTCATTTTTGCCACTATGAAGAGAATGAGAAAGACTCTCAGAATTGTCCTAATTTGCATTTCTCTAATTTGGAACATTTTTTTCGTATGAATAGTCACATGAAACTCAGGTAGCCTGGGTTTCTTCCCTTGAGAACTATCTAGTCATATCTTTAGATTATTTATCAATTGAAGAGTTGCTCTTTAAAAAAAAATTAATTGGATCAATTCCTCATATATCTTGGAAATGAGATCTTTATCAGAAAATTTTGCTAGAAATACTTCCTCTTCAGTGAATTATGTCCCTTTTAATCTCAGCTTTACTGGATTTTTTGGTGTGCAAAATCTTTAAAATTTTATATGTAAGGAGACTTGCCAGGGTATGCTCAAATCAGTCAGTCAGACAATAAACATTAATTAAATTCTTATCTGCCAAGCACTGTGCTAAGTTTAACATGGTTTGAGTGCCTCCATGCTAGGTGATCTGGGTATGAAATGATCAATTTTATCTTCTGTTCGATTATCAATTGTCTGTATCAATTATCTATTCTAATTCTTGTCTGCTGGAGTGCATAGGATCAAAAAGACCAGAGTTCAAATGTGACCTTAGCCAGTTGCTAAGTGTGTGACACTGAGCAAATCAACTCAATGTCTGTTTGCCTTAGTTTCCTCATCTGTAAAATGAGAATAATCATGGCATTTGCTTTCTATGGTTGCTATGAGGATCAAATGAGATAATAATTGTAAAACACAGTACTTGGCACATAGTAAGCATTATATAAATGTTAACTGCCATTACCACCATCATCGTCATCATCGTCATTGTCATTTTGTTTGGTCATGAACTTTTCTCCTAGATAATTTTTTTTTCATGGTTCTCTAATCTGTTCATGATGTGCCATTCTAAACCCATCTGGAGTTTATGATATTATATAAGATATGAAGTGTTGATCTTTAACTAATTTTGCCAGTTCTGCTTTTCAATTTTCCCAGAAATTTTGAGTTATCTCACTAGCAAGGAAGGGTCTTTTTGTTTGTCAAATATAAGGGTACTAGGTATATTTCCTTCTGGATGATGGGTGTCTATTCACTGATGGATATCACTTTTTTTTTCCAGAACCTAATTGTTTTGAAAATTACTGTCCTGTACTTTAGTTCATAGATATCTGGCACTGCTAGACCCCCTTCCCATTTCTTTTTAGCATTGCTCTTAATATTCTTTATGTTTTCCTTTCCTGATGAATTTTATTTTTTTTTCTGGTTCTATAAAGTAATTCTTTGGTAGTTTGGTATAGAAATGAATAAGTAAGTTAAATGGTATTATCATTTTAAAGTATTATTGTCATTTTATTATATTGACCCATCCTACCAATGAACAAATGGCATTTTTTTCAATTATTTAAGTATATTTCAGTAAATAGTTATTTATAGCTATATGTATACAGTTCTTGCTTGTATCTTGGAAGGTAGACTCCCAAGCATTTTATATTATTTATATATTTTAAATGGCATTTTTCTTTATATCTCTTCTTGTTGTGTTTTTTTTTTGTAGAGATGCTGTGTGAATTTGTTTTATATTCTTAGGATTTGCCAAAATTATCATTTCTTTTTTTAGTAGATTCTTTAGGATTTTTAAAGATATCATACCATCTGCCAAAAGTGATAATTTTGTTTTTTCTTTATTTTTGCTTATTCCTTCAACTTTTTTCTAGTCTTTTTCTTTCTTTTTAAATCCATACCTTCTGTTTTAGTATCATTTTAAGATGGAAGAGCAATAAGGGTTAGAAAAATGGGATTAAGTGATTTGCTCAGAGTCACACAACTAGGAAGTGTCTGAGGCCATATTTGAACCCAGATCTATCCCAACTCCAGGCTGAGTGCTCTATCCACTGTGCTATGTAGTTGAGCCTAGTCTTTTTCTAATCTTATTGTTATAGTCAGCATTTCTAGTACAGTCAAATAGAAATGGTAACAATGGAATCTTTTTTTATTTGAAAATTTTTATTTAATTTATCAATTTGGAATATTTTTCCATGGTTATATGATTCATGTTCTTTCCCTCCCCTCCTTCCACCAACCTCCCATAGCCCACATGCAATTCCACTGGTTTTACATGTGTCATTGAACAAGACCCATTTCCATATTATTAATGTTTGGAATAGCGTGATCATTTAGAGTCTACATCCTCAATCATATCCCCATTGACCCATGTGATCAAGTAGTTGTTTTTCTTCTATGTTCCCACAGTTCTTTTTCTGGATGTGGATAGTATTCTTTCTCATAAGTCCCTCAGAATTGTCCTGGATCATTGCATTGCTGCTAGTAGAGAAGTCCATTACATTTGATTGTGCCACAGTGTTTCATGTAAAATGTTTCATGTGTAAAATGTTCTCCTGGTTCTGCTCCTTTCACTCTGCATCAATTCCTGGATGTTGTTCCAGTTCACATGGAATTCCTCCACTTCATTATTTCTTTCAGTACAATAGTATTCCAGGTAACAATGGAATTTTACCTTTGTTTCATCTCTAAATTTACTGGAAAGGATTCTAGTTTATCTTTGTTGAATAACATGATAGTTTTGGTTTTAGATATTTATAACTTCTTTTAAGGAAAAAATCTTTTTTATTTCTATAATAGAAATGGGTGTTTTATTTTGTCAGAAGCTTTTCTGCATCTATTGTTCTTACATTCTGATGGACTGTCAAGGAGCTGATATTCTAATAAAAATAACTGTACATTGATATGATATAAACAATTTAAGATATAAACTGTATTAAAGGAAGGTAATCTCAGAGCAAAGGAATTAGAGGTGATCGTAGAGAAATAATAGATTAATTCTTAGGTATTTAAATGTGTTTCTTTAATAACAAAAATGAATGTTGAATTTTGTCAAAAGCCTTTTTTCTAAATCTTTTTATATAACCATGTGGTTTTTATTATTTTCTTTTTTGTTGTTGTTCTGAACCAACCTTGTGTTCCTGGTATTCTTTTGGTTTTGCATTTTTTTCCTCACTGAATTACTTCATACAAGTTTTCCTATACTTCTTTATATTGTTCATTTTTGCTATTCTTTCTGGCATATTAATATTCTATTACATTCATGTATTGCTTTTGGTCATGCCATTATTGTTGAGTATACAGCTTGTTTCCTTTTTTTTTTACCCTCTGTTATAATTAGAATTGCTATGAATATTTTTGTACAGATTGGCTTTTTTTTATTGTCACTAACTCCTTAGGATATAAACCAGAAAGCAGGATTTCTGGGTCAACAGCTATGAAAATTTTTTATAATGTGTATTGTACATTTTCACATTACTTTCCAAAACAGTTAAACCAATTCCCAATTCTACCAGCAGTGAATTAATGTGCCTTACTTTCCCACATCCTTATGCATGTTGAATTTTTCTCTCTTTGCCTGTTTGATGACTGACTGATGGGGCTACAGAGTTTCTTTGACTTAACTTTCTCTGATTATTCTTTATTTTGAATATTTCTTCAAGTAATTGCTGACGTTTGTTGCTTTATATATTTTTCTTATACATTTGTATCAATTCCCTATAGATTTTTAGATGTTAAATTTTTATCAGCAATATTAGATGAAAAAAATTTTCCCTAAGCAGTCTTTTTAAAAAATTATGAATGCATTGCTTCAATTTGTACAATAACTTTATTTTTATATAATCAAAACAAGCTAGTTTGTCTTCTGTTCCTTCTATATTATGGTCAATCAAAAGCATTTCTCTATAAATAGAATCTATATATTGTTCTATAATTTTCTTATGGCAATTTTTTGCATTTAAATAATAATAATTTGCTTGGAATTTATTAAGGTGTTTAGTTTTAGGTGTTTATCTAATCCCATTTTCTGCTCAACTTTTGTCTAATTTTCCTGGCAGTTTTTGTTAAAGAATAAATTTTTTATCTCTGTAGTCAGACAAACTTATGGAAGGTAAAAAGGAAATTAAATCCAAAGGGAATTCTTTCTCCAGCAATTTATGCTATTGGGTTTATTTTAAAATAAGCTGCTATATGTATATGATTCTAATTATTGCCTATCCAGTATATACCACTGATCTTTAAAACATTTTTTTAACCGGTACTATGAATTATGTTCCAAGCTCACTGATATGGAATTTTCTCTTTATTGGTAGAGCTGAAGACCTTGCCCTACAGAAGGGGCTGGAAAATTTGTCAAGAGGCAAGAGCTTTAGGTCTCAGCCAGTCATTCTCTTGGGAGATCTTTCTTTAAGTGTAGTGTTGAGCTGATTTCTAGCTTTGAAAAAGAAGATAAAAGAGATCAATCCTATTTCAGGTTACTGAGAAAGACATGAAAAGAGATGACAATCTCCATCACAACACTATTCATAACTTCCTACTTTAGACATTTGGGGGAGTTTTCTCCTGGATGAGATCTAGGACCCCTTCTCTTGGTTGAACTGTTATTAAATGGGAATACTCCTTCACTCTGTATTTTTCTGGCAATGTTATCCTACATAAACATTCTCTGTGTCTACAGTCTAGAACTGGCATTAGGCAAGAAAAGAGTCAAGCCCTGAACAAAAGACTTAGGATTTCCCTTTTCTTCCCAAATGACAAAATGATGAAAAGTTAGATGGAAACCAATAGATCCCCTAGACATATAATAATTTAAGGGAGCAGATAGATATACTTCTGGTAGCCTAGTAGCTCCTCTCTGAGGAGAGAACAATCACTTCTGGCTCCAATCTCTTGCTTCTTCTCCTGGCAAAATGAAAGTTTCCCTGGGGGAAAGGTAGGGAGAGAAGAGGCTAGAAGTATCAGTTATTTTCCTACCATCAACATGATTCTATTCTTTTTTGATTCTACCATTTTGTTAAAAATATTGATTTTTTTCTCAGACTGTGGAGTCTCCTATTTGTCTTGGCTTCATTGATCTAAATTCCATCTTTATAGATGCCAGGTCTTTCAAAATTTTTCTTCTTGAGCTTATTAGACACTCTGAAGAGTATTGTGGCATCCATTTTCACTTTGGCAGCTTTACTCTTTCTTGTATCTTTTCTTAATTGTTTTTAAAACTCCATTATGTTTATTTACTATGTTGGAGTCTCTTTTTCAGTGCTGTTTACTTATTTCCCTGGCTGCTGTTGTTTCCTTTTCCATGAGTGACTTTTTCTTCTAAGTCTGTGGAAAAAAAATTTTTTTTTTGGTTGTTCTTTTACTTTGGTATATCTGTTGCTGTTTTTGAGATGATGTTGAGGAATATCTTTTCACTCCTTTCCTCACCCTAATCTCAGTCCTTTTTTTAGTTTAGTTTTTTTTCTTTTCAGAATCCCAAACGTAATTCTTCAGTCCAGCAAGATTTCTGAAAGGAAAAGGGAAATGAAATAGAAAGAGTATTTATTGTATGAAGTGAGACACAAGGATTAAAAAGTGTAAGAGCAAACTGGGGTTAGGATGATAGGGAAATGCTTTCTCCAGCTACAGAAGGAACACTTTGGTGATTAAGACCCAAACTCCACGACCCCCACCCAACTTATCAGAGTTGTCACTAATAATGATCTTCTTGTGGGTTTTGCCTCTTGGGATTGGAAGTGTTCCATGACTTTCACAATGCTCATACCTTCTTTTCCTGGTCAAAAATCACATCTTTGTTATCTGACCAATTAGTCTTAGGAGTGCAGATAAAAATTGCTAGCTATTTATGTTGGGACCAGAATTTAACATGGATGAGATGCCAGGACCAATGAGCTTCAAGATGAGGTTCTTACTAGCAAATTTCTCTCCATTGACAGACAATTAGTGCCATTTTGGTAGGTAAAATCACACTTGAACACATGGAACCAGGCATGATTTTTTGAAAGCAGTATCACTTGTTACTAAATCTTCCCCTCTCCAGTGTTCAGAACTCAGAAGTTTTCTATTGTTTTGGGGATATTGTCTAGGAATTGCTAGAAAGTAACTCATTCTAGGGAACATTTTATCAACAGAAATAGGGTTGGCTATGGCCAAAGATTACTAGATTGGGAGAAGCAGAAGAGGCAAAGTCAGAGAAGTTTGGTGTTTGGAGAAAAGTCATAGACTCCAGATGATAGCTGTCTGCAAATGGCCCATCCTAATCTTAAATTTTTTTTTTAATTTTTTACCAATTACATGGAATAATAAATTTCCATATAAGTTTTCCGAAGTTACATGCTTCAAAATGTCTCTCACCCTTGTTCCTCCCTCCCTCCCAGAGCTGGCAAGAAATTCAATCTGTATTATACATGTATTATCATACAAAGTATATTTCTACATTATTCATTTTTGTAAGTGAATAATCTGATAGAGCCCCAACCCCCAAACATATACTGAAATAAACAAATGCTGATTTCATCCGCATTCCTACTCCAACAGTCCATCATAATCTTTCAAGGATGTTTAAGTGACATCCTATTTTGCATGATGATTTGAGAGCTACCCTAGTCTCATCAGTAGCTTTTTAGTGTAGGTTGCTTTTTTCATTGACTAATTTTATCCTTAACCATACAGTATGATGGAATCATAAAAATTTTAGATCAGAAAGGGACCTTAATGGTTATCTCAGTCATAAAGGAGGAAATTTAGGCCCAGAAAGGTTAAATAAGTGGTCCAAGGACACTGTTAGTGGCAGAGCTATAACCAGGGTCACGTCTCCTGATTGATTCCCTAGCCAGAATATTTCTATAATATGCTTTTTTATGTTGATTTTTACTAACTTTCATTTCAGAAGGTGACATTTCCTGATCTCAACCCCCAAATCTAGGGGTAAAACCTAATTGGAATTTCTCACCCTGTTAAGATTGTTAATAAAAAGAGTAAAAAATATGACCTATTCTTCCCTCCAAACTTTGTTTTGCATTGCAAAACAGCTTTGTAAAAACAAGTTTTCAATTATGAATCTTACAAGGAGTGAATAAACTCGAAGTCTGAATGTTCCTTGCTTCATTATCATATGAATGCCTATGGCACCACAGGTGCAATCCTGAGGGCTTTCAGGCCCCCAACTAATTAACTGGGGCACCCTCCTTTCTCTGGTGAACATGACCTTTGCTACCATCCTTAAATTCTAAATGGCATTCTGCACCTTCCTGATGAACAGAAGGTGCTGAATGAAATCTTGTGGCCAACTAAACTCCTAAGCTGCATTCCTCATGCCAAAACAATTCTTTGTTATTTTTGAGGGTTTTTGCTATTATGAAAAAAAATTGGGAATGGACAGGAATAAAACAAAAGAAGAAAATAAAGAAGCATTAAGGTTTCCAAAATCTCAAAGAAAAGCTATTCCTGGATTAATTCAATTAAGTTCAAGACATTTATTAAGTACTTAATATACGCTAAGAGCTAATGATGCAAAGATAAGATGAAAAATAGTTCCTATCCTCAAAGTATTTGCCTTCTCCTAGGGAATAAGGATATCACAATTACACTGATAAGTAAATACAATAATATTTGATGAGAGACAAAGCACAAATAGGTAACAACTAGCAGCTTTCAGAGATTGGTAAACGGATTGCTTGTCTCATGTGGAAAGAAAATGTTCTTTTGGGGCAGCTTGGTAGCTCAGTGGATTGAGAGCCAGGCCAGGCCTAGAGACAGGAGGTCCTAGGTTCAAATCTGGCCTCAGACACTTCCCAGCTGTGTGACCCTGGGCAAGTCACTTGACCCCCATTGCCTAGCCCTTACCACTCTTCTGCCTTGGAGCCAATACACAGTATTGACTCCAAGGAGGGAGGTAAGGGTTAAAAAAATGTTCTTTTTTTTATGTTAAGACAAAGATTCTGTAAAGGTACAGACTGACAAATAAAGGTATACATGATCTACAAGTCTGGGGTGGTTGTTGTATGCTCTATTGTTTCTGTAGAGGAAGATGTGACTCCTGAATGGTGGAAAGAATGCTGCACATGACATTGCATACTAATGTAAGGGTCTTATTATTTCTGCTAGAATTGCTTGCAGACAGACTTTAGAAATACCTTGAGGGAGACTGACAGACTTTGGAATGGCAGACATGCGTGAGAGAATGATCCCATCTTGATACTCTACTTGCTTGAATTTTGTCTTTGATTTCCTTGGGTTATACGCCCAGTAGTGGAATCATTGGGTCAAAAGATTCAAACTTTTATTTGGGTGGTGATCCCTTACCGATATCATTTTGGGGGAATGCCTGAGGAACAACAGGCACAGAAAACTCACTAGGAAGAGTGAATTGATTACTGTCCAGGTATGTTAAAGCCAGTATTGTTCATTTCATTTTCATTGCAGGAGAGTCCACTGAGGGGCAACCAGGTAGCACAGTGGATGGAGTGCCCTGAAGTCAGGAGGTCCTGGGTTGAAATCTGGCCTCAGATTCTTCCTAGCTCTGAAACCCTGAGCAAGTTACTTAACCCCAACTGCCTAGCCCTTACTGCTTTTCTGCCTTAGAATTGATGCTTAGTATCAGCTCTGAAATAGAAGGTAAGGGTTTAAAAAAAAGAGTCCATTTAACTCCACATATGAATGAGTGATCCTTTTAGATTGTACAGTATTAGGACAGAAATGGAAGACCTGTAAAATTTCATGAGCTAAGCTATTATATGAATTATAATAGGATTAGATTAGATTAGAGCCCTGGAGAGCACCAAGGAAATCAGAGACTGAACCAAACTGGTAATTCATGTAGGCACCAATACTGAGGTGGCATAGCTTTGTCTAATATCTTGCTCAGATATAGCAACCTATTGGGGTGGCCATTTCATTTGAGCATGTTCAGTGAGTTAACTGAGGTAATTGGAGCTTGGAATGCCACAGGGTGGCTTAGCCACCATCTTGCATAAGATGCCAGTCCTTTAGTGCTATTTATAGATGATACTCTGATCTTGCCTTCATCAAAGTGAGGCATTAACACAGGCAAGATCATTATAATTGAGGAAGAAGAGGTGATCCGGTAGAACTGTATTTGGGAAATTGTGTAGTGCCTTCCCAAGCTATTCCTTGATACAAAATCTCATCTCTTTATCAAGAGCCTTCATAGAGGAATCCTATGTGGCTGCAAATCACAGAACATCAAAAAAATACTGGTGTTTAAAGGGTGGTTTTTCCCAGTGGAATTGCCTGTTGGCTCTGGGAATGGGGAAGGGAAGAGAGGAGGGAAAGAAAATGTATCATGTAAACATGGGAAAATATTTTTTATAAATAAAATAAAAATTTTAAATGGAAAAAAGGGTGGTTTTTGTGCCAGAGGCAAGCTTGGGATCACAGAAAAAATTTCCCACAATTATGCCAATGCAATCAAGTTATCCCTCCTCCCTTTTCCCTTCCTTCCTTCTGGGCCTTTCTCAAGGTCCATCTGCAACACTTGTCCCAAATAAATGTGTTGATGGCCCAGCAAGTGGGCTGCTCCCTTGAATTAGGTAGTATAGTGGTAGGAATGATTCCCAATTTAATAAATGCAGGAACTGAGGCCCAGATTGCTGAAGCAACTAGTCGATGGGTGACAGCTAGTAAGTAGTGGTGGAACCAGGACTCAAAGCCAGGTCTCTGAGCCCAAGTTCCTGGTTCTTTCCACTCTGCTACCATTGCTCTCTACAATACCTAAGACAATCATATTTAGCAATTTAGCTTCCTTAAATGCTTTCTCCTTGACTGCATTTCCTTTCCTTATGACTAAACAAGCAATGATATTAGCAAAATCATTTGGAATCTGTTTTGACAGATGCACCCTTGAACACTGATTAGGGCGAGGGAATGAGAAGCTCAGAGGATGGAGATGGAGTGATTGGTGGGGAAAAATTGTCCTGATTAGGAGAAGGGATGTATTTTTACCTTCCTAAGGTGGGGTTTACATTGGGACATTGGTGAAGCCTCTGGAAGGAGGGGGGTTTCCATCTGGCCCTCTTCCCCATCCTTCATTGGAAGTAGGAGTCAAATCCTCACCGTTTCTACACATACTCTAGCCTGGGAAAGGGGGAGAGGGGAAAGGACTTCCTCCTCAGAATTTGGGGATTGGGTCGTCAGCCAACTTAAAAAGCTGACCCTGCTGTCACCTCCAGTAAAGCTAAGGCTGCTGGTCTGGGGTGGGAGGCACGTGCCCTCTTCCTTTTCACTGAGAGGCACTTGTCGGGTCTGCATTCCAAAGGAAGGGGGGCTGGCTCCTGGCTCATCCAGCCCGGGGAGAATCACTTATTCCTCGGGAGTGGCTCCGGCTAGGGTTTCTCGAAAAGGAAGTGGGGGCAGTGGGAAGGTACTCAATGTACAGTGTTAAGTCGGTATTACCAGAAAGACTTAAACAGCAGCAGTAATATAATTACTGTTATGCTCTCCCAGGAGTTGAGACATAAACAGGAGAACATGAAAGAGTTTCCAACCGTGCTGAATCAGCCGTTCACATAGCACTTCTGCTTTGCCCTGTCAAAGCAGTTCCTCCAGGTCCTTGGCTTCTGGTAAGCCAGTCCAGGGGCTAGGCTCACCCCCTTCCCGGTGGTCATTCTCTCCAGGGTGGACAGCCCTCTTTCTGCTAATCAGTTCGGACTGAGTGGCCCAGGAGCTTCAGACTTTCCAGTCCAAGGCTGGTAATGTTCAGTCCTTTCTTCTCAGGAAAGAACTACAAAGTTAAAAAGCTAGCTTGTCTAGCTGAGCCAATGTTTTAGCTTTTGCGTGCCTGTATCTAGTGGTACAGTGGATAAAGTGCTGGCCTGAAGTCCAGAAGACTCATCTTTATGAGTTCAAATATGGTCTCAGACACTTATTAGCTGTGTGACCCTGGGCAAATCACTTAAACTCTGTTTGCCTCAGTTTCCTCATCTGTAAAATGAGATGGAGAAGGAACTGGCAAAGCACTCCAATATCTTTGCCAAGAAAACCCCAAATAGGGTCACAAGAGTTGGACATGGTTGGGCAACCACAATTCACCATACAACTGGGAATTTGAAAGGAAGAAAGAGCTCTGAGATCTGTTTTTCCTTATTTAGCTGATGAAATACCTCAACATTCCTCTCCCTCTTGCCCTCATTATTGAGATGGGTCAGGCTTGTACTTTTTCAGTATTGAGTTTCTCTCATGTTTCTCTAGAATTAGCCAGAGTACAGGCTCAGTAGTCCATGGGGATTGCCATACCCAGAGTAGGAGGCAGCTAAGTGGCTCAAAGGATAGAGTGCTGGGTCAGGAGTTAGGAAGATCTGAGTTCAAAAGTGGCCTCAGACATCTCCTAGCTGTGTGACCCTAGACAACTCACTTAACATCTGATCCACTGGAGAAAGAAATGGCAAACCACTCTAGTACTGTATTATTGCCAAGAAAACTCCATGGATAGGCTATGGTCCATAGGGTCACAAAGAGTTGGACACAATGAACAACAAGAAGAAAACTACTCAAAGTAGAGTATATTTATGTCCCATTACACTATCTGGGGTTCCATTAAGAGAAGCATAGTGTACAGAATTTGAGTGGTGATAGTTCTGCTCCATTTGGTCTTGATGAGAACCCACTGGAGAACTGTGTGCAGCCCTGCATACCACAATTTAGAAAGGACTTAAAAAAAACCTCACTTTCTGCCTTAGTCACAACTCTAAGACAAAAGGGCAAGGGCTAGGCAAATGGGGTTAAGTGACTTGCCCAGGGTCACACTGCTAGGAAAGATTTTGACAAGCTGCAGTGTCCAGAAGGTAGCAGCTAGGATGGTAAATTGAATGAGTTAGGGGTGGTTTGGCCACTAGAAAAGAAGACTGAGTTGGGAGACAAGAGCTGACTTCAAGTGTCTGGAGGTTCTCTTGGGTAGAAGAGAGATTCAGCTTGATTTGCTTTGCCCTATAGGACAAAACTAGAAGCAAGAGATAAGAGTTTGAGAGGAAAAAAACCAACCAAACAAAAACTTAGACTTTGTATAAAGATTAATGTGTAATGATGAGAGCTATCCAAAAGTGAAAAGGGCTGCCTTCAGCAGGACAGTTGTGTTCCTGACCTGTCCCCTTTACGGCTGGATTCTTTGTAACTTAGAGACACTCCTGTGTAAGACAAGCAGAGGTTAACTGGGTGGTTCAGTGGGTAGAGAACTAGGCCTGGAGGCTAGAGGTCCTGAGTTTGAATGTGACCTCAGAAATTTCCTAGCTGTATGACCCTGCACAAGTCACTTAATACCATTTGCCTAGCCCTTACTGATTTTCTGCCTTAGAACCAATATATAGTATTTATTCTAAGATGGAAGATTTTTTCCCTCTATAAACTGAGGGACTTGAACTAGATGAACGCTGATATCTCTATCCATTCTAGCTGCAAAATTTGATGAGTCTATGATAGACTACTGCAGAGGAGACTGGTCAGGAGTTTCTGACTTCTTAGAGGCTCTGAAGGTAGGGCAGGCATTACTTCTGCCCACATCCAGGATAGGGGCTGAGAGAGGCAGGAAGAAAAACAGAGAAAGAGAACTAACTGTCTCTTACTAGGGAAAGTCCCTAAGAAGAAAACAGGAAGAGTGGCCCAGAGGGCAAGAGAGGTAATGTAAGAGAGAGAGAGTAAGAGTGGAAGAACAGAGGAAGAAGATGAAGAATCACTGAGAATGATGTCATCAGGAACTACATGAACAGGTATGGTACAGGAATTTGTGACAATCTTTAATAACAAATCTCTTTATTTGTGATATCTTTAATAACAAAATCAGTATGTATGTGTGATGGGTGTGTGTATGTGTGTGTACAGAAAGAAGGATAGAGGGATGAGGGGAGGGCAAAACAGAGGGAGAGAGAGGAAGAGAGAGAAGGAAGGAGGGAAAGAGAGAGAGGGAGGGAAGGAGAGAGAGAAGGAGGGAGGGAGGGGGAGAGAAAGGAAGAAGGAGAGAGGGAGGGAGAGATAGAGACAGAGACAGAGGCAGACAGACAGAGAGACACAGAGAGGGGAGGGAGGGAAGGAAGGATAAAGAGGGAGAGAAGGATACAGACAGTGAGAGACTAAGTGAGGCAGAGAGAGAGGGAGAGAGCCAGAGCCAGAGACACAGAGATAGGGAGCCAGAGACAGAGAGAGAGAGAGAGAGAGAGAGAGAGAGAGAGAGAGAGAGAGAGAGAGAGAGAGAGAGAGAGAGGGAGGGGGAGAGAGAGGGAGGGGGAGAGAGAAGCAAGATCCAGTAAAAAATTTTTTAATTTTCTAGAGATCCATTTTTGACTCACAAAGTACTTCCTATTGCAATAATCTCATTTGATTTTCACAATAATTTGGGTTGATAGTGTAGGTATTGCCCTCCTACCTCCCCCCAGCCCCATCCCTTTTTTACTGGACCTATAATTCCATTGGAATTCCTCAGTAAGGAAAGCAGATGTGTACAGAAGGTGTGGAATTATTGGAGGTGGGGAGTGAGAGAAAGACTTTGCAAGTAGAAAATAACAAAGGTATGGGTTTGCAAAGGAGGGTCTGCTCACATGTGCAGAACTGAAGGAGCAGTTTCAGAATCCGGGGAAGGGATAAAACTGAGGACCAATGACTGTTGAGGATCCTCCGTTTTTCCTGTTCTGTCAGGAGAGCAGAGAGATCACTTCCTGTTGGCTGTTTGTCTATGCCTGAAGGAGGTGACTTGCCTTTCCTCATAATGGAAGGTGTTTCTAGCTATTAAGAGATTCCTGAGATCCTGTCCATCTCTGTCTCCAGTTGCTATCTCCCAGAGACTTGTAAGCTCCTGGTTCCTGAGAGGATTCCTGACTGAATGTGTGTGAGAGCCAGAACCCAGATCAAACCCCCTCTTCGAAGAAGAGGCTTGTACTCATCTTGGCCTCAGCCAAAGAGGCTAAGCTCATCGAGAGTTCAAATCCTCTTTCTACTCTGATGAACTTTTACTGTCTACAATTTAATTTGAAGACCAGTAGGTTAGGGTAAATTATCTAGAGTGGGAATTTTAGTTAGAGCAGATTTAAGCAGCTTGAAGACCTGAAGATGGTTTTGGGAGGAACCCTTAGAAGTTGGATGGAGAATATAGATTTTTAGATTTAGGGACTCCTATTTCCTTGGTTCTCCATCATTTCATTTACTTGACTATTAATAAACTATGTTACTGTTTTTTTAAAGAAGAGTCAGATAGCATTTTGGCCCAAGAGTTTACTTTCATGCCTACCCAGGCCTGTAGAGTGAGTTCCTCTGGGTATATACAAACAACAAACTATTGTGACAAGGAAATCACTTTAAAAGACTGATATATATTAATTTAAGGTCGCCAAGGAATTCAGCTATGTAATTCCTAAATGAAAACTCAAATCAGCAGTCAACCTTTTATAGAGTTTAATTACAAACAGGAGGAAAAAAGGAATTAGAGATAGAGAGAGAGAGGGAGAGAGAAAGGGGAGAGAAGGGAATAGGGCTTAAATACCCCTTCTGTTTAGGCTGGGCCAAAAGGCCCAAGGCCTTAGATAGCTGAGGCAAAGAAAGGAGATCAGTCCCTATTACTCACGTGACCAAAATGGAGAAACTGTTTCAGCGGCCTCCACCTCCAGCTTCCTTCAGAGCAGCACCTCTCCAACCACTCAGAGCCAAAACTCTCCAACCAACCCTCAGTCCTCAGACCCCTCTATCTTTAAGGAAACCATCCAAGTTCCCTCCCCTCAGTTCTCACATCTACCAATCACTGTCCATCATTTTCCCTGTGCCAATGGTGGCTCTAGCTTAACCCAGGACCGCCCAGAGGTCTGTGGCTTTGCACATGTCTGTTGAAGGTCATATTCTCAAATAATTAAATCTTGATCTTTTGCTACAGCCCTTCCTAAATCCTGTTAGGACTGAGTAGGGTAGAGATTGCAATTTCCAAGACCTGGTTCTGTCATTCCAAGTATCTCCATTGTATCAATTCTAAAATCAATCATGACTCAAAGAAATTCCTGTTCTATGCTTAAGCATAGGTCAAAGCCCTTTCCATTGTTCAGCAAAAGGTTTCTGTCCTAAAGTAATCTTAAGAAGGGAGGAGGAGGAACCTCCCATGCCAATGGGGTTCACATTCCAATAGAGTTCCCACTCTCAATAGGAAATTTTTCAAGTATGAAATTTCCCAATGGTGAAATTTCCAACATTTATAAGTCTAAGAAATTTTAAGGTTTACATTATACAAACTTTTTGAGTCATCTTACTCACCTATTTCAGGAGCAGGGTGATTGTAGAGGCAAGTTAATTTTTTTTAAACCCTTTCCTTCCATCTTAGAATTAAGGCAGAAGAGTGGTAAGGGCTAGGCAATGGGGGTTAAGTGACTTGCCCAGGGTCACACAGCTAAGATGTATCTGAGGCCACATTTGAACCCAGGACCTCCTGTCTCTAGGTCTGGCTCTCAATCCACAGACATGCCCAGTTGCATCCCAGAGACAGGTTAACCTTGTTTGATTATCTATGAGAGTCACCAAAAGCTCTGGGACTGTGGCCAATAATCACAGTTGCAGCTTTTTGGAACCTGGATGACAAAACCCAGGCAGATGCAACATCTAACTGATTTGGCACAATTATGAAGATAACAAGGAGAAAAGAGGCTGGGTAGAAGGTGACAATTCCAGCATCTGACTGTAAAAAGAGGGAGTCCATTATTATATAATAGGTCAGGATCCTGGGAAGAGTCTTGAATCATAAGAAAATAATGTTAATCTTAAGGTGCATAGGATGCTCTCCTGTGGACTGAGATAGAAATGGGTTAATGGAAACAAAGCTGGTCTTATGCAGAGGTGGAGGAGGCAGTTGGCCATATGATTTTATTTTTATTATTTCTATTTTTTCTACTAGTGAAAATGAATAATTTATCTAAAATAGAAAAGCTGGGTAAAAATCAAGAATCTACATCAATAAGAAACACTCTGAATAGTCATGGCTCAAACCAAAGAACTAAATTTCTTTTTTCAAACTCTAACCTTCTGTCTTATTATCAGTTTAAGACAGAAGAGCAGCAAGAGCAAGACAATCAAGGTTAAGTAAGAACTAAATTTCAAAGGAAGGAAAATTAGGAGTCTAGCCTAGTCTGGTCTAGACTCAAGAGTGGTTTAATGACTTGACCTTGGGATGACCACAAGAAATGCCACGTCTTAATGCCAGGGTCACTTTGCTATTTGTTGTTTGTCCTAAGAATTGTTGAGAGCAGAAATATGAGTTTCAAGAACACTGGGAAAGTCTTACCCCAACTTCACCGAAAATAATCTCACTACTAGCTACTTGATACTGGAAATCCCACCATAAGCAAATCAGTATGGTGTCATAAAAAAGTACTGAACTGAGAATCCATAGATCTGATTTTGGCATCAACTCTGCGTGACTGGGATAAGGCATTTTTCTTCCTCAGGCCTCAGTTTCCCAATTTTTACAATTCTACTAATAAAACTGTACTAGTACTAGCAAAATTATACAATACTAGTAAAAGTGTATAATATCAGAGGTATCATACTAGAGTACCTTTAAGATTTCTTCTAGATCCATATACTTTGCTGTGTGTTGGGTAAAAGATGAAATGACTGAGGAAACAAAGGTTCAAGTTACTGAGTATTTGATTTATTAAGCAATCAATACATGCCAATTGCCCACAAACTGAGACCAGAAACCTCCCTTCGTTTTGGCATCAGACCCTAAATACAGGGAGAGACTGACTTATGCATTAAAAATAATTAATCAAATAAGACAAATTAATTAAAAGAGAACAATTAACAAGGATACAAAATTAGATAATCTGATTTCTAATTGGAGGAAAGATTAGTAACTTTCCAAGTTGGGAGGAGAGGAAAGAGGTGCAATTTCTTGAAATCAGAAAAAGTGGCATCTCACTCCAGTCAAGTGTCTGAAAACAATTGAAGGAACATGGAAAGAGTAACTGACCAATATGGGGCCACTTTTCAGATAAGACGTACAGGTTGTTTGAGATGTATAATTCTGAGAAAACTCTTTGTTTCCATCTTCAGATGTGATTAGGTCCTTAATTAAGGTCTCTATGCAGCAGGTAGAAGTGGTCTAGCCTCCTAACTATGCAGGTTTTGGTCTAACAATACAATAAAGATTTCCCCCCCTAAATTCCACCACTGAGTAAAGACAGAAATTGCATAGAATTTGCATGGGAAGGACACTGAGGAGGCAGCTAAGTGGCTTGAGATTGAGAGCCAGGCCTAGCGATGGGAAGACCTAGGTTCAAATCTGGCCTCAGATATTTCCTAGCTGTGTGACCCTGGGCAAGTCACTTAATCCCCACTGCCTAGTTCTTACGACTCTTCTGCCTTGGACCAATACATAGTTTTGATTCTAAGATGGTAAGTAAGGGTCTAAAAATAAAAAGAAAGAAAGAAAGAAAGAAAGAAAGAAAGAAAGAAAGAAAGAAAGAAAGAAAGAAAGAAAGAAAGAAAGAAAGAAGAGAGAAAGGAAGAAAGGAAGGAAGGAAGGAAGGAAGGAAGGAAGGAAGAAAGGAAGGAAGGAAGGAAGGAAGAAGGGAAGAAGGGAAGGAAGAAAGAAAGGAGGGAAGGAAGGAAGGAAGGAAAAAAGAAAACTAAGATAAATCCAGAATTGAGTCACAAGATGGAATCAAGTGTGATTCACTCAATTCCCACTACCAATGAATTCTCCTCAATTGCCTAATTTTCCTTTAGGTCTAAATTTCTTCCTAGATCTGACATTTAACATTCTATTTTCTAAGATTCCTTCTAGCCCTGACATTTTATGATCTATTTTCTAAAGCCTCTTCTCTTTCTGATAGTCTGTGTTCTAAGACTCCATCAAGCACTGACAATTTATGATTTTATGTTTTGGGGTTGGATGTTATGGGCAGAATAACCATATCATACCTATGATTCTTATTTCCTTATGACACTATCATCTTCCCAATCATGTTGGAGACATCTTTGACTTATCCCTCTCCTTTACTCCACAGAGTCAATCAGTAACTTTATCCTGTTAATCTTAACATTATTCCCATAGTCCCTTGCATCTGTCCCCTCCTTTCTATACCCTCCAGTTCCACTTCTACTTTAGTTCAGGCTCTTATCACTTTTTACCCAGATTATTACAATGTCCCTGTTCTTCACTCTCCAGGCTATCAGTGCTAATGGCTTCTCTTTCCTGCATCTGCCTGAATGACCTTCCCAGTGTATAGGTCTAACATTATTCTCCCACTCCAAAACTTTTAATGGACTTCCAATGCTGATCAGATTCCTCTGGCAAACATTTATGTCTCTCTGCTCTCCAGTCTTATCTCCTTCTATATCCAGTCATGTGCTTTCTCATTCTGGAGAACTAGTTTATAGGCATACTTTGTGTAATGTTAATTGGTTCCATAAAAACAGGTAAAAAGATATTACAGGGAAATTAGTCTCACATGTGAAGATAGAATTAACTCTCCCTTTGTCTATTTTTTAGTTAATCGAATCAAGAAATTAATTACCCCTACTTAGTAGCTAGCTAACCATTAGGTAAGAGAGCTCATAAGTCACTTACTAGTTCACACCCCAAAAGGCCACAAGTACTGCCCACCTTGGGCACCTTGGCAAATTGAAAGACTGCAATTGGTTCATGTGAAGATGGGGAGAGACAGTGGAAAAAAAGAGTATAAAAGAAGGGACCAATATAGTCTGGTCTTTTTTGCTTCCTTAGTTTTGGAGAGGCTGCTTCTTTGGAGAGTCTTCCTTTGGATTTTGTGTTGGTGAATAGAGCTTTGCCTCCTTCCTATATTTCCCACTTTCACTATCTCTACCTTGTTATAAATAAAAGCTGCTAACAATCATTTTGACTTAGGGACTAATATTTTATAAATGGCAACCACAACATTATTTTTTAACTCTGATATTGAGTAAAATCTAAATTTAATTGTTGCACACAGGAACAACATTATAAATGGACATTTGAACAAATACATGATGGGGGAGGTGGTGTCTGGTTCATAGATTTGTGGTGGGGTTTTATTAAATTAATGATGCTATCATAGTTCAATGTTTATGGATGGGGCTCCTCTTAGATGAGGTATATATGTAACTTCCATTATCTGAGCAGGTAATATGATATCTTGTCTCAGGGCCTTTGCTCATATTACTCTTTACTTCTGGAATGCTGACATACAAATCATCTCATGGTATAATTCAAATGTCCCTTTCTATAGGAAACTTGTTTGTTCCCCTTGACTACATATGATTTCTTCCTCGACTCTTATCAACTCATTTGAAATACCTCTTATATCTTCATAATTTGTGCTATGTTTATCTCTGTAAATGTTTTTCCATCTCCTATTGGGTCAGCCATTGAGGACAAGAACCATTTTATGCATCCTTATATCTCTTTTCAGTCCCTAGCAGGGTCATCTTACACTTGGATAAATCATGGTTTCTCTTAGAGCTGTTATTATTTTTTAAAACTTACCTTACATCTTGGAATCAATACTATATACTGGTTCCAAGGCAGAGGAGTAGTAAGGTATAGGCAATGGAGGTTAAGTGACTTGCCCAGAATCACACAGCTGGGAAGTGTATGTCAGATTTGAACCCAGGACCTCCTATCTCTAGGCCTGACTCTCAATTCCCTAAGCTGCCTAGCTGCCCCTTGGAGCTGTTATTTTGCCTTCTTATTTAGAACTCCCCTTCTCCTCATTAGGATACGGTCCATAAGAACCTGAGTGACCTTCATCTTCAGCATTCCAGAGAGCTCTGTCCTCTTGCTGTATACAGATTTTCTGGCTGGGGAAGAAAAACTTCTATTCCTAATGGATGTTAAGGTATGGAGAACTTTAAAGTATCCAGTAAGTCATTCAACAAATGTATATTAAGTGACTGCCATATGTAGAGTGCTCTATTATGTACTGAAAGAGATACAAAGACAATTTATTAAGACACATCTCTGCTCTTTGTGCAACTTAAGGCTGAGAAAGGCAATAAGACATAACCATAGAAAGCCAGAATGAACAAATCAGTGAGAACCTACATTTTACTTGGGACTACACTAGGTATAGGGGAATACAAATATGATATATGAATATAGGCCATCAGTGTAGTTCCATGTAAAACTTGAGGGGGGAGTATAATACTTTATTTTCCCCCAGGTGGCACTATACTCAAGCCATTTGCCAAATGTTTTTTGTCAGTGTGGTGGGCACATATGTGAACCTTCTCTTAGATATTCATATACTTCAGCATTTTGCCAACTTCTGGGAGGCTTCAAAGAATTGGGTAAGTAATAAACCCACATTGGGATTAATGTATAACTCAGGATGATTAAGATGGGATAAATCTATGGTTCTACCACTGACACTGAATCTTAGTAATCTTTTTTCCCCATCATAATCTCAACTCACTATATTGATACTACACAAGTAATCAACTTTGTGTAGCCACATAACTTATTTAGCATTGCAAAGATGCAAGGGAAAAGGAGTCAATGTTCCTTAATGGATGCCTTGCTTAATTAAATCCTGAAATAATTTCCAGTACCAGCAAATCACAGAAAGAGGAAAAGTGATGGCATCTAGGGCTGGACCCTTAGTCCTACTTTGGGACAATGAGAGTAAAGAAGAAATCGATAGATTTAAGGTTGGAATGAGATTCGTATTTTTTGTGTAAAGGGAGGAGTTTGTTTTGCTTCACAATGCATATTTGTTACAAGAAATTGGATTCCCTCCCTTTTGCTTTTCTAGGAGGGTGGATGGATACAAGGGAGAGAAAATAGATTTTTATTAATTTTTTTAATAGAGAAGTTTAGGGGTGCTACTGATGTGAAATGTTTCATGAACTTTCAGATGAAGTGGTATTAATTAACTTAATTGTTTTACTTTGTTACAAGAGCTCATTTTTTGAAGCAAAAGTGATCTGTAAATGTTTATTGTGTAAAAACAAAAGATATTGAAAAGATCAAAAGTATTAAAAAAGTATCCCAGACTTTTCATGAGTCAATGAAATATTTGGAAGCTTTCTGTATCAGTCACCCAGTCTTTTTTTACTTCTGTGAGCTGATTCCTAATGGGCTTATCTCTAGGCCCCTCATATACTGGTGTAAGATTTAAATCGATAGAAATAACTCCAAGTATTAATTTTATAAAGTTTATTAAAAATCACTTAAAGTAGAAGGAATGAAAAGGAAATAGAAGTTAAAAAAAACCTAATTATTTAACAAAAATAAGACTAGGTAAGTCCTGCTTGGCCCAAAAGCCAGCTTCAAGAGAGAGAGAGAGGGGATGGAGCTACATAGAACTCATATCCTCCCTACATTAGCACATAATGTGAGAAGGGACATAGGAAGCTGGGATTTAGAGTCCAGGGGAGAAAAATCTCATTATATACTGGTCCTCCCCACCCATCTCGTTTGGCCTTGGCTATCTCCCCTCCCCTCTTAGTATGGACCTCAGCAATAGAAGAGAGGTCATGGATTACCACTTGTATGACCCTCATGAAATTTCTGTGCATCAAGGTCAAATAACAAAAACTCAAAGAGGCAACATCAGCCCTTTGTGCCAGGTAGCAAGTCTCCCCAAGTCTTCTTGTCCTCTTGAGCATCATTTGATGAGAGCCTGTTGGGTATAGACAGAGGAAAGCAAGGCAATTGTCACAAGTATTCCATCATTCCTCTGTTTTCAAACTATTATACAAGACGGGTAGCAGTACAATACAATATTATTTAAATGCGTTAGAGAGTAAGAAAACAAAGTACTATGTGAGATCTCAGGGGAAAGTCATTGCTAATCACTGTGTTAAACTCTAGTCCCATATCACCAACTGCCTGACTACCATTTCCACCTGGATTTGTCAGCATCAGAAAGGACATCATCATAAACTCCTTTGGTTAGCATTTAAAGCCCTATACAATTTGGTCCAATCTGCCTTTTTAGTCTTATTAGATATTCCTTACCCCACCACATACACTTTGTAATCCAGCCAAACTGGCCCTCTCCCTGTTCCTCACTATTTCTGTGCCTTTGAACTGGCTGGAAGCTGCTCCCTCCTTCCCTTCCCGTTATATCTTACCTCTCCCTTTAAGATGTAACTTAGGCACTGTTTCCTGAATGAAGCCTTTTCTTATCCCCCTCATTGCTATTGTCTCCCCTCCCAAAATATCTTGAGTTTAGCCACTTTGTGCATGTACATGTTCATGAAACTTATAGACACATGTATGTATATGTATTGTATGTATATTACATATATGTAGATATACTTATGGGGTATGTGGAGTGTTCAGGAAAGACTAGTCCCTCTGGTGTCAGGGCTAGCTGAGCCCTTTGCAGGCCTCCTCTCCTCTGTCCACTTGCCACCCATTTCTCACTCTAAGTGGCTCTATGAAGCTATAGGGTGCACAGAGGCCACACCCTGATAAGACTGTCTGGGTAGGCTGACTAAACCTAGGTGAGGGTAGCTGTGAGTCAGAGGGGCACAACTTCCCCAAGCATGTGAAGACTTCTCCCTGGGGAAATGGGCAGAGGAGAAGAATTTGTTCCAAAGGCTAAGAAAGCAGCTGAAGCTGGCTCTGTGGAGTGCTCCGAGCTTGGTCAGTTATCAAAGAAGCCACAGTCATCTATTGCATCCTGGACCATTGCCAGGCATTCGACTTTTTTTTTTTCCTTTGCCATTGGACTTAGACAACTCTGGAAGAGAATGAAGCTGATGACTTTGTGTAACTCTGCCTCACTTAAGTCCAATTAATGTACAAGTCAAGATGTCGCTCATCAAGGTATCATCCTTGTGATGTCATTAGTCCTCTTTGAAAATGAAGGATGAACAACAAGAACAGCTGTGCTTACTCCAGTCTCTCTATTGCCACAAGAGCTCTCAAATTTCCCTCTCTCCCTCCATTTATGTTACCACCACTCTAGCCTGGGTACTTATCACCTATTGCTTAGACTAATTGGTTCTTAACTGATCTCGCTACTTCCAGTCTATTTTCTCCAATTTCAGGTATCCCTTCCACATCTCAACTTTCCCCAGCTTGGTTTCAATATATTGTGGGTTGGAATAAGAAATTAAATGAAAATGTTCAGAGCTTTGTAGAAGCTGCAAACCACACATGAAGGACAGCAGATACACAGAAAAAGTTTAGAAACTCAGGAACCCATAAAATAGCCTGTGACCAAATATTTGACCCAAATTTTAGAGGAAGATATTGTAAACACCCCATAAAAGAAAAAGAAAAAAATCAGACGTATTCTCTGGTATGAAGTGAAGGCCAAAGACATTTTATGTGGATTTTCCTGATTGCTGAGGTGACTTTTCCCCTAGCCCCAGTGATGTGGAAGGGACCTTAATTCTTTTTTTTTTTAACTCCTGCCTTTGGTCTTAGAATCAATATTGTAAATTTGTTTCAAAGCAGAAGAATGGTAAGGGCAAGGCAATGGGGGTTAAGTGACTTGCCCAGGGTCACACAGCTAGGAAGTATCTAAGGCCACACTTGAATCTAGGACCTCCCATCTTTTGGCCTGCTTCTTAATCCATTTGAGCTGCCGGGCACAGCTTCAGGGGCCCCGCCTCCCCTTTCCTGACCATTAATTCTTAATACAGCTGATAAAATCACTGGTCTGTCAAAAACAAAACAAAACAACTTCCTTTTCAAAGCCCTTTACAGCCTAGCTCCAAACCACCTCCCCAACTTTATTTCATATTACTCCCCTTCATGATCAGTCCCTATATTCAAGCCAAATTGGGCTTATAACTGTTTCCAGGGCTCAGTATTTTCTCTTCTATCCCCAAGACTGGAATTTACTACTTTCACATCTCTACTTTTCAGAATCTTTGAGTATTTTCAATGCTCAGCTCAAGTGCAACCTTCTTTTTAAAGCCTCCCTATAAAATTGTTAGTACTCTTTCCTTCCCTGAATCATCTTCTCATTTGTCCACTTTCCCCCTCTCCATATAAGTTCCTCAAGGTCAGGAACAGTTTCATTTTTGCCTTTTTATCCCTAGCACCTACTAGAATCTTTTACACACAGTAAGTGTTTTTTTTTTTAAACCCTTACCTTCTGCCTTAGAATCAATATTAAGTATTGGTTCCAAGGCAGAAGGGCATTAAGGGCTAGGCAATTAGAGTCAAATGACTTGCCCAGGGTCACACAGCCAGGAAGTGTCTGAGGCCAGATTTGAATCAATGGCCTTCTATCTCTAGGCCTGCTCTCAATTCACTGAGCCATCCAGCTGCTCTTCTGCAGTAAGTTTTAAATAGCTATTTATTGAATTGAATTACTCCCTGGGAGTATCGAGTCAAGGAAGGCTTCATGGAAGGTTTGGGTTGAGCCTTAAAGTATCAGAAGAAATTCAGTAGCTAACCAGGTAAGGAGGTCATGTTCAGTTTGGGGAAACATGGCAAGCAAATGGTTGGGAGTAGGGACGATGGAACTGCAAGTGGTCCAGTTTGCCTGGAATACCTAAGGAAAAGTAATATTAGATAAAACTGGAAAGATCAGAGCAGATTGGTTTATGGTGTCAGATGTGTTCCCCCTCCTGGTGAAACTTATATTTTTCGAAAGTCTGGAAAGGCTTAAACCAAAGGAATGAGTCATAAAATAGTCAAATATCTAAGCAGGAAGAGATAGCGAACCTCCTTATTTTATAGTCAGTGAAGTAGGTCCAGTGAAGAGGAAGTGAACTGTCTAAACTCTCCACATAAGTTAGTGGTAGAACCAACACCCAAACACAAGTCTCCAGATTCCTATTCTGGGTCTTTCTCTCTATCTCGCTGCCACTTGGATAGCACTCTCCAGAATGGAAGCTTCTCTGAGGCAGAGAGCCGGACTGGCACTGGGGAGAGCCTTCCCCCAACTCTTTTTGGTTTGTGCTTGCATTTGTATGCTGGTGGGCTGTCTCTGTGGCTGAGCCCCAGACTTGGTGCAGGGAAGGGACCAATATTGGCAAAATTTTGTTTCTTGGTGTGGCAGGACCACAGCCAGAGACTGGTTAATAGCATGCCATATTTATATAGCTCTTTAAAGTTCACAAAAATGCTGATTCAAAAATGGATTTTCCTAACTCCAGGCTAGTGAGCTAACCATTATATGGCTCCACCTCTCTGGTTAATGGGGAGTGGATGGGTCAGTTACAAGCCAAAGCTGGTATTGGTGGTGGAAAATAAATTCAAAGTGGGCTAAGGTAGGAAAGGCCTGTTTTTAACCTCCACCTTGAGCCACAGAATGCACATGGGACAAATGCCAGGTTTTTAAAAGCTTGAAACCAATATATGGGTTGCAGGTGGCGTCTTGCAACAGACACAGACACTGAGGATGAGGAGAGAAGGAGGCTAAAGTACATTTGAAAGGAGACAGATAAGAAATGACGGTAGTGTGGTGGTGAAACCTGAAGTCTTGAGTCAAGTGTAGAAAGACCCAGCAAGAAAAGCAGAGCTAGGGTGAAGTAAGCAAAACTAGGAGAGAAAAAATATAGGATGATTCCAATAACGTAAATGAAAAGGACCCTAAACAAAGCAGAATGCTGAGAAACTGTAATGACTGATCTGGGCCCTGGAGAAGAGATGAGGAAATATACTTCCTCCTTTAGGTAGAGATGTGGGACAGTAAGGGGTACAGAATGCTTCATACAGATGTGGACACAGTAGTAGCAGCTGGTTTTGTTTAACTGTTTCCCTTGATACAAGGAAGGGCTCATTCTGTTTGGGGTCTGAGACTGTGATGTGAAAATGAAAGTCACAGATAAAATGATTCTGTTTTCAAAATGGAAATAAAGACAAAATACCAAAAAAGGGACGAAGCAAATGCAGGGAAACAGATGCAATCATAATGCAATTATGCTACTAAAAAGTAATTTTTAAAAGAGTAGAAGTGCCGCAGTAAATAATATGGAACATGCAAGAGGGGTGAAGGGTCCAATTTGCCTGGAATAACTAAAGAAAGGCAAAATGTGGAGTAGAATTCTTAAAGTAAAAGATCATTTGGTCTCATGCCTTGGGTTTGGGCAAGATTGCCTGCTGAATTGGTTTATGATATGCAGCTGGAAAGAACATAGAACTCCTTGAAGTCCAATCTTATTCTACAGATGAGGAGACGAAGGCCCAGAAGTAAAGTGACTTATCCAAAGTTATGAAGCAGCATTGTGATTCGAATCACCATTCTCTGACTCCAGATCTGCGTTGCTGCCTGAGTTTAACCATTCCAGGGGAACATTGATTATGTGGGCATTAAGATTCTAATCTTTCCTTGGCATCCTTGCCTATGACTCAGAATTAAAGGAGTCCTGCTTGAGGTCTGAGCCTCAGAGTTTCAGTCTTGCCCTAGAAAAATCAAATCATGAAGCTTGATCCCATACCTTGACAGCGATGACTAAGTGTTTTACAGCCCCCACAGTATGGTTTAAATTCATTGTCTAAAAATATTTTAGCTAACAGCACAGGGGGTAGTATTCAAACAGCAATGAACCAGCAGCAAAATGAATCAGACAAGGCTAAAGGCCCAAAACTGGAGAGCTAAGAGGTGCTGCTGATGGAGAGAAAGTCCCCAATCAATTCCAACCAGTGCCCCTCACTGGGAGATAGGTAAAGGTCAATAATGGATAGTAAGGCCCTGACCTTATGGGACTTCCAGTCTAGCAGGAGGGATAAGACACACAAATAAATATAGTATAATAATTTAAAAACTCCTTCTGTATCCAGAGAGTTGAGATGTTGTGTCTTTTCAACTCTTGCCTTTCCCTCTCATAAAGGAACACCCTCAACTTCCAATCCATGCACATGGACCGGGTTCAGTTCTAGGGGAGCCTGGCCAGACAAAAGTAGAGCTAGGAATTTTTTCTTAAAACCCTTTGGTTCTTTATACCTTACCCTGAATTCTGGAGGAAATGACCTAAACTTTAGATTTTGATTTGTGTCTACAGTCTCCCCAAAATAGGGAATAGAAATGAATAAATAAAATAAAATCGAAATCCAGAAGAAAACATATGATTGATCACTTGTTTATATGGGAATATGATTTGGTTTTTTTTTTTTAAGATCAATCACTCTATTACAAAAGGGAATAATATGGAAATAGGGTCAACTCCAGGAGATGGGAGGGAAGAGGGGAGAGAGACAAGAATCATGTAACCATGGAAAAAATAAAAATAAATAAAACAAAACTTTTACATAAAATTTGAAAAAATAAACATACCCAATATATACATGGGGAAATAGACTATTTCCCCCACTACAAAAAGAAAAGCTAAACACAAGGACCCCCCCCCCAAGTACTTTGACAGTAAATTAAAAGAAGCAGCAGTAATAACTTACAATAACTGTTCTACTATCCTGGCAAGGTTGAGGTAAAGTAGACAGTGCAGTTGCTAAGTTGGCATTTCAAATTTCACCTTGGCCCTGTACTATATAAACCATTCTCTTCCAGGTCCATGTCTTCTAGCAATCCTGGTCACAGGCTGAACTTATAATTCTAGAATAACTGTAATGGGATAGAGAGACTTATTTCACAGCACTGATTGAGGTGCCAGGACTTTTTAATCCTTGAACTCAATGAGGTTGCCTCCATGCCTAGACCCATCCTTCTTGGAATTCTCACAGGTTCAGTTATCTTTATTGCTTAGTCACTTCTGATCAGGTACAGACACAATTTAGTGACAGAAGCAGCCAGAGGTTCAGGCTCATATTTGCCCAACTGAGTCATTGCTCTACTTGCATATGAAAATAGTTGCCATTATTTCGGGTATGGAGGTTAGCTTTTCCCTGTCCTTCCTAGGGAACACTAGAGCTACCTGATATCATCTGAATAGTGAAAAAGAGAGAAAAACAAGGTGGAGCCATTCCTTTTTAAAAGATTTATTGAGTGGGCTCTGGTTTCGTGGCAACCTCCTCAGACTTCAGACATCACTCAAGGTGGGGACCAAGAGACCATCTAAGGTTAGCAATGTCATCCCAAAGTGGCAAATCCTTTAGAGGTTAACAGATATTTTCCTGAAAGTGGTCTGGATACCTTAGTATTGAGAGAGAATTTTGCATGCCCAGACCTAATGCATGCTCCATGGGGTACAATTCCCATTATACTAGTGTAAAATGAAAGTGATAAGTGCATTAGATAGGGATGCCCATCTCAGGACACAGAAAAGATGTTTCTAGGGAAAGAAAGAAACAGAGAATACCTTAAAGGATCCCTTGGGTTAAATAATGTTATAAGCTTTATGGAAATAGACACTCTAATACATCGTTGGTAGAGCTGTGAACTGGTCCTGTTATACTAGGAAAAAATTTGGAATTTTGAGAAGAGAATAACTAAAATATTCACACACTTTGACACAGAGATTCTACTTAAGGAGCCTAGGATAGAGTGTCATAAGGCAGGGTAGAAATGTAGGAAAGTTAAAACACAACAATAGATTGAATTCAAAGTTTCTTCTGTGTTAAAACCCTCATCTCTTCTTTCATCCTTAGCTACATAGGATTTTGAGGGCAGGGGAAGGTCCTTGTCAAATTCTCTGGCTCATTTGAGCTTAAACAGCACTTTGTACTTCTCTTATTGTGGTTCCTTTTCTTCTGAGATGAGGGATTAGGCGTAGAACACTGCATACAATGCAGGACTTGGTTGATGTTTCAGCTTTGCTGAACTAGACCTCCCCCCTTTTAAAAACTCTAGATCTATACCCCAAGAGGTCAATAAAAAGAAAGATCTCATGTACACCAAAATATTTATAGCAGCACTTTATGGGGGTAACAGCAAAGAAATAGAAACAAATAGATTTCCATTCATTAGGGGATGGATAACGAAGTTGTGGTACCTGAATGTAGTTGGGCTATTACTGTACCAAAAGTGATGAATATGATTAGCATGGGAGTAGTTATATGAACTGATACAAAGTATTTGGAAATAGCAAAACAATACTCATAATGGTTACTACAATGTAAACAGAAAGGATAATAGCAAAGCCATCTAAACATAGCATTGTGAAATTACAATGACTAAACTTGACTCCAAAGATGAGTTATAAGAATGAGCCTCCTTTCCTCCTGTGCAGAGGTGAGGGACTATGGGTATTGAGCACTACGTAGTGTTGGATTTGGTTGATGTGTTGGTTAGTTTTATTGAACTGGTTGCCCCCTTCCCACCACCCTTTTAAAAAATTCTTAGTTGGAGGTAGCTGGGTGGCTCAGTGGATTGAGACCCAGGCCTAGAGATGGGAGGTCTTAGGTTCAAATATGACCTCAGATACTTCCTAGCTGTGTGACCTTAGGCAAGTCACTTAACCCCCATTGTCTAGCCCCTTGCAACTCTTCTGCCTTGGAAGCAATACACAGTAGTGATTCTAAGATTAAAAAGTAAGGATTAAAAAACAAAAAGAAAAAAATCTTAGTTATAACGGATAGTTTTCTTGAAAGAAGTGAAAGGAGAGATATATAGGGAAATGTAGGTGATTAAAAGCCAAAAGTATCAATAAAACTAAAAAATTTCCTTCAAAGAATATTTGGGTTAATGAATAACCTTGTGCAAAATCTACTGTCTTTCCTAAAGTTTTCCCTTTCCTCTTTCAATACAACCAGTTTCTCTTCCCTTTACAACCCACAATCTTTTTTCTCTGGAGTGAAATGATGATTATTGCTTGGCCCTTGATGATATAACTCCTTTTCCCATTTTTGTCTTTACTCAGTCAACCCATATTTATTGAATGCCAACTGTGTGCTGACAGAGGAATAAAGAAACTTATAGGCTAGGGGGGAGAAATAACATCCATGCAAAAATAATGGGATAGGAGTACAAAGTGCTTCTTAAGTTCAGAACCAGAGAATTTGGCAAGGACCTTCTCCTGTCCTCAAAACCTTTATTAAGAAATGGCAAAACAGGAGATGAGAACTTGAACACAGAAGAAATTAAGATTTCAACTTATTGGTTTTGTTTTTTAATTTCCTGTGTTTCTTTCCTATCTTATTAGGCTTTTTAAGGCAGGAATTTTGTTTTAAACCTTCCCCTACTACTCTTTGAATTTAGCATTTTTTTTGTTTTAAAGTCTTTTAATATTTCTCTCTTAAATAACACAAAAAGATTGCAGCTCTTCTGAGACAGGGGATGAGAACAACTAGGGCAAAGGAGGAGAAAGAGAGTTTGGAGCTTGGGATTTGTGGTCCCTGAGGCACCTGTCATGGCAGCCACAAGACAAGCAGAGGTTGCAATGGTGGAAGGATGGGCCTGGGCACCAGAGGTGAAGATAGCTCAGCTTGCATATATATTAGGTGTATTTGGTTTTTGATTTTGATTTTTAAAAAAAAAATTTATTAGGTGTATTTGGAAAGTGATGAGAAAAATTTAGGAAGTTCATAGGATAATAGATATAAAGATAGTAGAGATCCCTGATTTCATCTAGGACTTATTTTACAGATGAAGGCAATAGGGCCCAGAAAAGGAACTTGTCTAAAGTTATAAAAAAAAGGTAGTTAAAGGGCAGAGGCAGGATTTGAATTCAGATCTTCTGACTCCAATTTTGTTATGTTTTCTCATACTAGTGCTAGCATTTCTATAGTGCTTTAAGGTTTCCAAGTACTCATCTCATTTGATTCCTTTGATCTGAGGTAGGTATTATTTTTATTCTCATTTTACAGATGAGAAAACTGAGACTGACAGAAGTTAAGTAACTTACCCAGAGTCACACAGCTGAATAAGTATCTGGGGCTGAATTTGAACTCAGGTTTTCCTGATTCCAAATCCAAAACTCTCTCTACTGAGGCCACCTAGATGCTTCATGTTGTTGTTAACTCATTTTTTTAAAGTCATATTTAACTCTCTGTGACCCTATTTGAGGTTTTCTTGGCAGCGATACTAGAGTAATTTGCCATTTCCTTCTCTAGTTCATTTTACAACAGAGTAAACTGAGAGAAACAGAATTAATTAACTTGTCTAACATCACACAGCTACTACGTGTCTGAGGCTAGATTTGAACTCAGGAAGATAAGTCTTCCTGACTCCATTCTGTAAATGTTAAAATTATGGTTGAGACTGAAAAATCTAAATTTAAGTGGTTGCCAGGGGAAATCCCAAATAATAAAATACCCAAGTCAGTTGGATTTTTTTTATGGTGATTTAATTGATAGTGGAGGAGATTAAGGAGAAGGGAGAAGGAGAGGGTGAAGGATTTCTCCCCTTGCCTTGCTGGTACTGAGCGGGAAGGTTAGAAGATCTAGAAAGTAAGATTTTTGAGTGTGAAGGAGGAATGAATCAACCTGAACTCCAAAAGGGGCTCATCTGAGATGCTTGAACCTGAATCAGGTCAAGGACAAATTCACTGCCAAAACCCGTACAAATAACTGTCACTACTTCCAAGATGTCGGAATACCTAGTACGCTGCCAGCCAGAGTCGCCTCTCCAGGGAAAGAGGAAGAGACAGGAAGTGACATGCCTTATATAGATGTTTTTACATCATTTTTCTGTGTCTCATCTGTACCAATCATAGCTTTAGCTTGACTTAGGACAACCCACGAGTCTGTCAGCTGTTTTCTGCACATGTCGGTTGCCTTTTTCCCCAGATACTTAATCTTGAGTATGGTGTAGGCATCCTGACCTTGTTAAACCGAGGAGGGTGGAGAAATGTGGACTTCCCAAGACCTAATTCTTTATTCCAAATATCTCTATTGTTATTGATCAGGAAATAGCTAAATCAAATCTTCTAAAGAATGGTCTGATTAGGGTGGAATAGTTCTAAAATTCACAATTCCCAGAGTTCTGTATCACCTAGTTGCCCCAGATGCTTTACAATACTACATAATACTATGTAATTAGGATAATTGATAGAAACCACTGTTTTGGCCTGTATCATATAAGATGAGTCAGGGAAAAACTGATTGATATTTTTGCCTGAACTATCCAGATAATATTTTAATTTTCTATTTGGCCTTGCCCTTTGGGGTTGTTCCTGAAGAGAAAATTGGTCTAAGGCCCAGCTTTGAAGATAATTATCTTTTAAAAGAAAATACCATTTCCCCACCATAATACCACAACTTGTTTGTGACAGTAAATAACTGTGATCTTTGCTTGGCATATTGAGTTGTATGTGCTGTCACACAGGAAAAAATCTAGTCAAGGGAGTTGAATTAGTAGAGTATAGGACTCTATCCTAGGTTTTTTCTCTTTCTTTTTCTTTCTTTCTTTGTTTCTTTTCCTTCCTTCCTTCCTTCCTTCCTTCCTTCCTTCCTTCCTTCCTTCCTTCCTTCCTTCCTTCCTTCCTTCCTTCCTTCCTTCCTTCCTTCCTTCCTTCCTTCCTTCCTTCCTTCTTTCTTTCTCTGTCCTCTCTTGGTTCAACTATTATCTCTATGTATTACTCCCAAATCTATATGCAAACCTCATCTCCCTCTTAAGCTTATAGTTCACATCTCCTGAAATGAATCTCTGATATCAGAAATTGTGGAATTTCCTCCAATGATACATTGCTACCCATCCATGCTTGCCTATCTTGTATAACTTTCCTCTATGACTTCCTTAAAATCTGCTACTGGGGCTCCACCCAGAGTGCTGGAGGCCTCCCTCACTTTCTCAGTAGGGTATCAGTCTGGTTATTCACCTGGTATCTTTTGACATGTGATCAGCCCATCTTTCTGTCACACAATTCCTTGATGACATCTTTGGTCCCTGTTATATAGATTCCTCAAACACAACATGTCTAAGACAGAACTCATAATTTGTCTCTTTATATCTACCCTTCTTCCTACTTTCTCTATTTCCATCAAGGACTCCACCATTCTTCTGTTCACTCCAGTTTGCAGCTTTGAAATTATCTTTGACTCTACTCTCATTCCAAAGACTTATCTTCCTGAGTTCAAGTCTGGCCTTAGACACTAGCTTTTTGACCCTGGGAAAGTCATATAACTATGTTTACTTTAGTTTCCTCATCTGGCAAACCACTCCAGTATCTTTGTCAAGAAAACCCCAAATAGGGTCATGAAGAGTCAGATACAAGAGCAAAAATGACTAAACCATGAAACTTTGTTAAGGTACCTTATGATTTCCTAAGTAGAGTAAGTGGAATGGGATAACAAGATTGATTTACTCAATTTCATGTTTATAAAAAAATCCCATTGATTGGCAGAGTCTTTTTTATCCTGTCCAGTGATGTTAGCTATGCTACTCACACAAAGGGATTATCAAAGTTCCTGAGTTAGGAGCATGCTTATCTCATTTTACTCTCCTTCCTATACTCTGTACTTTGGCCAAACTCAACAATTTCTTCTCCAGTTATGCAATAAACTCTTATGCATATTCATGTCCTTTTGCTTAAATTATTTTCTATGCCTGGGATACCATCTCTTTGCTTGTTGAATTCCTTTTCATTCTTTAAAACCCAATTTAAATACTACATTCTTCACCAAATCTTCTCTGATCCCTTCCTCCAACTCTCTCACCTCATCAGTAAAAGACCTTTTTTTCTGAGTTCTTACCTGACAAAGCACTGGATTGTGTAACTCCCTTGAAGGCAGGAAATATATCTTATTTAAACCCTTCAGTTCTTAATATTGTAATCTGTATCCAGTAGACATTTAATACATGTTTGTTACAATTGTAGTACATATATGTTGACTGGCATAATATGGATTTAAGGCAATCTGCTTAGGTGGTAAGGAAATGGCTGCCTCTGGGTTCAGCATTTTTCCCTTTCTAAATAGAGATACTTCTGGGGCTAGCACAGGTTATATTTTCCCCACTCTGTTTTTATAGTAGGATACCAAGAACTCAGATTTTCTAGTCTCTAAATTACTGTCTTCTGAGCCATTATCAAGGTCAGACTCTGTGCCAATGGCGATTGATCTCCTGGGCCAACATTCTATGATTTACTTTCTTTTTCTCAGTAGGGATGTTGAGTAAAATTCCAGTAGGCAATGGTAGTTGTGATGTATTGTCTTTGTAGGAGCTTGATTATTTTGTCTATATTTTAGATTGTCCAATTGTCCCATCTTTCAATTACTTGGTATCAGATAGATTTCCATTGGTCTGCTATCTTGTGTATTGCTTGAATTGTGAATTGCTTGTGAATTGCTTGAAGATTGCTTAGACTGCAGCTATCCTCTTGCTGAAGAGTTTGACAAAAATTATATACTGAAGTATTAATAACAGGGCTTTTTGTGTAGTAAAAAAACTGGAAATCAAAGGGAGAACCATTTCAATTTCAGCCATTTAAAGGATGGCTGAAAAAGATACACTACATGAATGCAGTATAACTCAAGTATCATACTATTGTTTATAAGAGCTTCTCTGAGTTGAGGACTTAGCTAGGCCTCTTTGTACTAAGTGTTCAGTTGGTGGTGAATCCCTATATCTTTTCTAAGATCCTCTGATTCTAAAGTCACAGTGCTGCTACTCAGCTTTGACAGACAGTATCCAACTTGGTCACTATATGTCAGGGAGTTGTTGTCAGTCCGTTCTTTTTTTTTTCTAATTTAAATTTAAATTTAAGTATTTTTCCATGGTTACATGATTCATGTACTTTCCCTTCCATTTCCCCCTCACCCCTCCTGGAGCCTTGTCAGTCCATTCTTGAAATTGAGCTTCAGAGTTTGGAATTCTGTCCTATACTGTACTAATTTGTTTGCCTTTCCCCTCCCTTTTCTCCTTCATGAAAGAGGGTCAGAGTTGCAGAAGAACATACTGAAATGGAATGACATTCCTTCTCTTTTCTAATACCTCATATTCTTATAATGTCTTCTACTTTACAAAAAGTTTTCCATAAAACAACCTAGTGCAGCAAGAAGTACAAGTATTAGTGTATACTTACATATGATGGAGGAAATAAGACTTGGAAGAGTGATTGGGAATTGCTGAAGGTTACACAATCAGGTGTGGCATGGAAACTGGGGGTGGACCTGGGAATAAAACCAGATTCCAAATTCAATGTCTTTTTCTCTCTATTCAAACAACCAAAAATTATCCTGTCTCTTTCATACAGTTTGCTTCAGTGGTATCTCTTCTTGTGAAGAAATGACTTCATTTCCTTATTTCTGCAAGTCTTCAGAGAAACAAAATGTCCCTCCGTTTTAATCTTTCCTTCCAAAAGAGAGGGAGTATATAGTGTACTGAGACTTCATGGATACTAAATATGGAGTTTCTTCTCATTCACAGTGTTTCATGAGTAAAAAAGGCCATAGCTCTGGATCATTTGACTGTGTCATTTTCATCTTCATCTTTTTTTGTTTGTTTTGTTCACAAAGCACACTTTCTGGGTAAGCTGAAGCAACTGCTGGTCACTTATCTCTTTCCTCAAAGGGCTAGGGAAGAGTATGTTCCATAGGTCCAACCTGAGAGTCAGCAGACTAGTTTGGTCTCTAATCTCTGTACTTCAAACCCTGACCCCTCTTCTGAGTTCTGGCCCAGTATCTCCAACTGCCTGAGGAATGCTTCTACTTGTTTATACTACTATCCCTTCAAACGCAACATGTTTTATGTCTCAAGTAGATTATAGATCTCTTAGGGATATAGACTGTTGAGTTTTTGTATCACAAGAATGTTGCATAGAGCAGATATTTTAAAAACTTGTTAAATTGGGGCAGCCAAGTGGTTCAATGGGTAGAGAGCCAGACTTGGAGAAGAGAGGTCCTGAGTTCAAAGTTGGCCTTAGACACTTCCTAGTTGTGTGGCCCATGGCAAATAATTTTACCCCAGTTTCCTAACCATTACTGCTCTTTTGCCTTGGAACAGATACTTAGTATTGATTCTAAACCAGAAATTAAGGGTTTAAACAAAACAAAACTTGTTAAATTGAATCAACCAACAGAAATATTCAAGAGTAACACTCTATCCCAATTGGATAAGTAGTCAAAGAATATTGAATGTATCTTTCCCTTCCTCAGTCAACTAGTCATTGAGCATTGATTAATTTAAGTTGTTATTATGAACTAGGAGGCACAGGTGGTTCATTGGAAAGAGGGCAGAGCCTGAAGTCAGGAAGACCTATCTTCCAGAGCTTGACTGGCCTCAGACATTTATTAGCTTTGTGACTCTGGGAAAATAACTTACCCTTTTTATCCTCAGTTCCTCATTTGTAAAATGAACTGGAGGAGGAAATGGCAAACCACTCCAGTGTATTTGCCAAGAAAACCCCAAATGGAGTCATAAGGAGTCAGGCATGACTGAAACGAAAGGACAGCAACAAATATACTACCCACTGGGTTAAGCACTGGAGATACACACTATTCTTGACCCTAAGGAACTCACCCTCTTGTGAGGGAGACAATATTTAAATTATTATCAATGTTTTGCATTTACTGATTTACTATAGTTCTGAGTTTACTACAGAGGAAATGGAAGGTAATCTTGGAGGGAAGATAATAGCAATATTGAGATAGAGAGAACCTGAGAAAAGTCTCCTTAAGAAACTGGGATTTAAACTGAATCTTAAAGAAAGATAGGGAAGCCAGTGAACAGAGGGAAGGAAGGAGAGAATTTTTGGCATGGGGTATAGACAGTGAAATGTAGTGGAGTTAAGAGATGGAGTGTAGAGCTTAAGGAATGTGCTTTAAGGAAGGTCATTTTGGCACCTGAATGAGGGAAGGACGGGAGTAGAGAGAGACTTGAGACAGGGAGCCAACTAGGGGATTAGTATAGTAGTCCAGGCTTGAGATAATGAGAGCCTGTACAAAAGTGGTTATTGAAGTGGAGAGAAGAGAATGTATACACAAGATGTGAATGTAGAAAGTACAAGATTTAAAAACATATTAGATAACTGAAGTGAGTACAAGTGAGAATGACACTAGAGTTCCCCTGACAATAATGGGGAGGTTCAGAAGAATGGGGCTTGGGGGAAAAATGAGTTTGTGTTAAATGTGAAATATCTATGGGACATGTAGTTCAAGATGTGTAATAGGCAGTTGATAGTGTGAGACTGGAGGGTCAGGAAAAAAGTCAGAACTGGAATATAAAGATCTAGGAAATAGCTGTTCTTACTTCGAATCTCATTTTAGACATATACCAGTTGTGGTATATGTCTAGACCTAGGCAGGTCATTTTAATCTGTTTGCCTTACTTTTCATATCTGTACAATGGTATAATAGCACCAACCTTTCAGGGTTATGAGGATCAAGTGAGATAATTGTAAAGCACTTAGCACATAGTAATGATATATAAATGTTAGCTATTATTATTATCTTCATAGAGATATTTAAATCCACTGGAGATGATGCAATCACCAAGTGAAGTAGTATAGAATAAGGAGAGGACCCAGAAACCATTATTCCTCTTCTTTTCTTCTCTATTTTTCTCAAAGACAACAAGTGTTCAAGTGCCTTGGAACAGTAATGCCAAGTATGATTTTTGTCTTTTCCCTTTCTCTTACCCTACCAAGTTGAGTTGGTTCTGTTTCCATAGGATATCTCACATTGTCTACTTGTCTTACTAGGTCTAATCTTAGTATCGTCATCATAGTACATCTCCTTATTTCTATCTGCATAAACTATTATAATAGTCTTCTAACTGGTTTTCCTTCTTCTAATTTCTTCCTTCAATCCCCCTTTTATACTTTTGTCAGATTAATCTTCCTATAGTACTTCCTTGATCACACCATTTTTCTCATAAGAAGTTTTCAGTTTCTCCCCATTGCTTACTAAATAAAATCTAAACTCCACAGCTTGGTATTAAAGGACTTTCTCAGTCTGTTACTACACTACTTTTTTCAGTCTTCCCTCATAACCATGCACTCTCTGCCTCAGCCAAAAGTGACTACTTGTTATTCTCTATGCAAGTCCTCTGCTTTCCTCTCTCAATGCCTTTTAATCTGAACTTGTAATGATTTGTAACCCTTCTCTGCCTATTGAAATCCTACCCATTCTTTGAGATGTGATTAAAATACATCTACCTCTGTAATGCCTTCTAAAAATGTTTTTTGTATATACAGATGTTTATGTGGAGGATTGTCTATACAGAGAAAATTGATGTTTTTCTGTTATTCAGAATTTGGTTTTCTTTTTTAAAATTTTCTGGTTGTTGTGTACATTGTCTTTTTGGTTCCAACTATTTCATTTTGCTTCTTTTCATAACAATCTTCCAATGTGAATTCCTCATATTCATTATTTCTTGCCTGCACAATTCATTGTGTATATTGGATCCAATGTACATTACTTGGCTATAGCATAGTTTTTTTTTCCAGTTATTTCCTAACTGATAGGCACTTGTTTTGCTTTTAGTTCTTTACTACCACAAAGAATGCTGCTATTGAATTTTTTGTCATATATTGATTGGATCTTTGTTTCTATATTTGATTTTTTTCTTTGATCCATAATTGTAGCTTTATTTCAATTCCAGTTCATTAGGTTACTTGATCTGGGTAGAATTCTCTTGGTAAAATATGGCAAACTGGCTCATATACGTCTAGGACCTTGTCTTTGTGGGTATCCCCTGTAACAGTACAGATTCTAGCTTTTTAGAGGTTTCTCAACTCTTAGCTCTTTCTATTTTTCCTCTCTCTATTAGGATCTACCCTACTGCTGAAAGCCTTTTTTTTTTTTAGTATTTTTCTTTGTAGCTCTCCATTCAATTATGCCCACCTCTTTTTTCACAAAGTCCAGTCCATTGCTGACTGATTCATGGATTTACAACATTTTATATCTGGAACAGATTTTAGAAACCCTTTTATTTTATTGATGAGCATTTTGGTTTGTAGTTCTAATGCACTTTATTTCTATTTTTGTTTTGTAGTTACTTGTGTGCACACTGGATTTTCCTCCTGAGCGTCAGCTCCACACCCTGGCAGTGAAGAGCACCTTCCTGAATCTTTGCAGTCATCCTATAGCATGTTTTTTACTCAGATGGGTCATAATGACTACTGCTGATGCTGTTTCTGTGTCGGTTTTTGTTAGTGGTGAAGATAATGAAGTTGCTGGGACCCAGAGAAAAGTGATTTTCTCCGGGTCGCACAGCTTGTTAGAGACAGTCATTAGAAAACGAGTTTTCCGACTACGTATTAAATTCTTTCCACAGCCGCTAATCTATTGCTTAAATTCTCCCTGTTGCAACCTTTTCCTCTTCCTGTTTTTAAAAATGTATTTTTCTATTTAATCAATTCGGTTATCTTCTGGAACCGATTAAGGAAGTAGCCATTGGGAGTCTAAAACGAAAGGGAAGACCTCCCTTTACAAAAATGGCAGGCTGTGCTTGCCCTCTACCAAGATGGAGGCTGGGCAGGCGGGGCAGTCCAGAGCACTCACATGACATTTATGGTCCCGCCCCTCCCCCAACTGGTTTCCCCCACCCGCCTCCGATCTTGATTCCGGATTGGTCCGGTTCCAGCACCTCCAGCCGGCCTCGTTGTGGGGTCGGCCACGGGCTCTCGCCACTTCCGGTGGGGAGGGGCGGTTGGGGTGGAAGGCTGAGTGAACGGCTCCGGGGGAAAGAGCGAGCGGGATGCGCTTCGAGGTGGTAGCGGTGCTGGAACCCCGGACTGCTGCTCAGCGGCCGCCGCGGCGGCATCTCCCTTAACCGGACAGCGAGCTGAACGCCACGGCCACAGAGCTCTCTTCCTCAGCTCCGTGTCCTCTGGACGCCCCGCAGGGACCCCGTTCGGGCCTGCCCGCCCCTCCCTCAAGAGGCTGGACTTGAGCTTTCCCAGGCCGCTCCGCTCGTGAGCCTGTGGGCCGCGGAGCCTTGGCCGCAGCTGGCCGCTGCTGCTTCGGAAAGGGAGAGGGCACTTGCTGCTTGAAGCTAGCCGGATAGGACCGGTCTCGGCGGGGAGTAGCCCGGCAGCCAGGCCCCTTGCACGGGGCAGGGCCAGCACAAGGGCCAGCACAAGGGCTAGGCTAGTTAGAAAGCCGCAGGGGCAGGATTGGGGGCCGTTTTTGGCCTGCGGAACCCCCCCCCCCCAACCCTCACCTGGCCGTGGTCTTCGACTTTTGCTAGGGTGGGGGCCGCATTATTGATGTTTCCCGGTGATTTTTAAGTCTAACTTCGGGGTCTGGGGAGGGCATATGGGTTTTGATGGATTTTGGGGGGATTCCAGTGGTCTCCCAATGTGCCAGGATGTGGGATTGAGGAGGGCGTCCTTATTTTAGAGGGCCTGGGGTATGTTTTGAGGGTGGTTGGTATAGTATTTAATTTTATTTGGATGGGTGGGGGAATTCCCGAACCTGCTTTGGACCATGACATGAACTGTGAGAGGGGGAACCTGAAGCTCAAGAGTCAAATCACCTGAAAGGCCTCCGGGCCAACATGGTAAGTGTGTGCAGCATCATCCCACTGAGTGGGGGTGGGGGAGGGAACCCTAGTGTGCTGAACCATCTTTCTTCTGTGACACAACAGGGGGAGGGGAGTGGTGTGTGCCGAGCATGCCTGGTGACACACATGCGTGCAGGAGATCTGCATAACGCAGAGCCTTTTCTTTGGGCTGTGTAATACATAGTTGTGAGGATGGTAATCTGTGTATCTGTAGTAGGAAAAAGGATTCGCTATAATCAGTGGATCTTAGGCAGTGACAATGGCACCATTTGAGAATTAGCATCTAAAGATATGTGTTGAGCTTGTACTACAACATAGAGTCTTTGCCCACCATCGAGGATGTTGCAGTCTATTTGGATTAAATACCTAAGTAGTTTTGAGTAGATAGATGCTCCATTCTGGATCCCTAGAAACTTGACACTGAATCTTGCACTCCATTCATTGAGCTAGCCAGGCATCTACCTACATTTGGGGGTTTTGATCTCATATAAGGAATGAGAAAAGAGAATTATTATATAAATGTGAATATATTTGTTATCTTGCGCCTGATGTGCCCCTGGAATTCTTAAAACTTAAACCTTGATACAAAGGGGTAATTTACAGTGACGCTGAGATTAATAGGGCATTCTAGCCTTTTCATAATCTTCTGTTTATGTCAGTGACTCTAAGGAGAGGTTGTTGGGGATGGAGGGTTTCCAGTGCTTTAGGATTCATGTCCCTATTTTGGTTCCTGGCCAGTGACCTCTGCACAATCCCCTTTCCTCATTTCAGGCTAGGAACCTCTGAGTCAGGGTAATAGTTGCCCATGGAAGGCAATAAGGTAAATGGAATTTTTCTGGTGAACCTGTGGATAGATTTCCCTAATTCCTCCCCTCTCCATCTTTTTTGCAAAATGACAAAGCTTCAATGTGTATTTCTTAGAAAGTCTTCAACTTTTATTGTGTCTTTCTAGAAGTACGAAGAGTTTTGAAATTTAAAACTTTGGCAGGAATGTTCTATCCTTTAATACAGGGTATTCCAAAGCTTAAAGTTGTACTGACTTTTAGGGTACCCTCTAGGTTTTTTTTTTTAAAGCTTTTCCTAGGATACATCAGACTGTATAAGGTTGAAGTTATGGCTGTGACAGTCTTTTTTGTTTCATTTGTATTGGGGGAGTCTCTTAAACTCTTCTCTAGGTTAGTATATCTTGTCTTGATTTGCAAACTTAAATGAAAAAAAAAAAGTTTTGCTAATATACTGTTGGCAAGAATCCCTCTTCACCTCATAATCTTATTGTCCCTGACTTTCCTCAAGTCAACATTAGTGCTGTGTTTTTTTGGTAATGTGGTAAATGTCTGCTTCCCTGAAAAGTCTCACATAAACTGAAGTTTTGTGCAAAAATGCATTACATATTTAATAGTACATAAAGGGGCAGCTAAGTAGCACAGTGAATAAAGTACCAGACCTGGAGTTGGGAGGACCTGAGTTCAAAGATTCTTGCTGTGTGACCCTGGGCAAATCACTAACTCCACTGCTTAGCTCTTGCTGCTCTTTTACTTTAGAATTGATATGAAGACAGAAGGTTAAGGGTTTAAAAAATGGTACATAAAACTGAATGAAAAGGTCTATGTTACAATATACTTCTTTTTTTGAGTAGCTTCTACCGACCATTGCTGTGTATGGTTCTTTTATTACTAAGCAAAAATAGAGATGCAATTGGCTAATATTTTCTTGCTGCTAGTTAATGGTTCGCATATTTCTATTTGTAGTAGCTGATGTATTTTGTTGTTAGTAACTTGGTGAGAGATGCAGAAAAGTGTAGAACATAATTCTCTGGCGCAATGAAGTCAGATCATTTAGTTCAATTCCTTTATTTTACAGACAAGATATAATCAGCAGAGAGATAATATTTCTTGTTTATGGTGGAATAATAAAGTTGGGGCCTTCCTGGATTAGAACTCACATTTCCCAACTGAAGTCCAATCAGTGTTCTTTCCTTTTTAAAAAGTGATGGTGATATGTTTCAAATGCTAAAAATTCAAATCATACTAATGGTCCAAAAAAATAGTGGGGAGAAAAGAACTGGAGATTTTATGCCAACTTTTAACCAATGAGGTTTTTCATATCTATATCTTCTATTTTATTAAAAAGAGGAATTCATTCTAGCAATTTATTTTGCTTTAACTGCCTCCCAACAAAACATTAAAGTGAGTCACTACAGGTTTAGCTAAATCTTCTACTTTTACAATATTACACAATAATTGAGCTACATGGTGATTCCCTTGGTGATACTCAGGTCCTGCAATGCCTTTTGAATCAAAGCGAAATTTATTTGCATTCGTTGTATTTTATGGTTTAAAAATATTTTTCATATTCTTTAAAAATGGATAATTTTGGTAAATTTGTAGTAATTTCCAATTAAACATTGTACCCTTCTTTCTCAACCACTAAGGAATTCATTGAAGATATGTTGAAAGCTACCTTTTCATTAGGTAAGATCTAAGGTCAAGACCGAGAACACATGTACTTAGGAAGAAGGTACCATAGTTTGTGGCTGGGAGCTAGCTGTCTGTCTACAGGAAACTTTTCTAGTAGTAAAATGTCAGTGTAATTTATAGCTGCTGATTAAGATGCCTCCCTATAGATCATCTGAAAGCCACATGAAATATAATCATAAAAAATAATCTGTAAATTTGAAGCTTTAATGTCTGTTATAGTACCTTGAATCAACTAATCATTTATGCACATTACACAAACATCTTAGAGGGGGCTATAGTAATGAATCAGAAAGGTGCCTTATGAACCATAGAAAAAAGCAGAGCTAAAATAGCATTGTTTCTTTATCAGTTTCTGAAGAACAGGGTATCCTTTTCTAGCTGATTTGATCTTTGTTCTTTCCACAGAAATAGCTCTAGTGTAGAGAAGGTCAATTATAATAACAGCTCACATTTCAATAGAATTTAAATGTTGGTAGAACATTTTTTCCTTACAACCCAATGAGCGTGAATGCTATCTTCATTTTACAGAAGAAGTTTAATCTTTGAGAGGTTTAGTGATGGCCCAGGTTACACAGCTAAATGTCAGAGGTTGGATTAAAATACTGCAGTCTTTGTAAAATCAAGTCCAATATTTTCACTGTCATTATTGTCTCATTTAAATTACCTCAGTTTGAAGTTGAGAGCTCTTAAAGAATATACATCTTCTTTACTTAAGTGATAAATATTCTTCAAATTTAGTTCCCTGAATTGATTTACTCCTCAGGGCAATCAGTGATATATGATAGGAGGACTTCCTCTCTTATTAGCACAAAATTGACTAGTTCTAGGTATATTATCACAAATGGGGGGGTGGTTTCTGGTTTAGAAATCAATATTCTAGGAATTTGGCAATTTTAAAAATAATAACTCCTTGAGAGCAGGGACTGTTTATTTTTTGGCTTTGTATTACTAGTCTGACATTTTTATGATGTTTAATAAATGCATTGACAGGTTACTCAGAAGTATTGTAAAGCAAAATGAACCAGTGTCCTGACCATGTTTGACAACCTTTGCTTCATTTTACACTTAAATCCATCACTTTTGCTCAGATGGCATTGTGTTTCATATTTAGGTCTCTGGAAGACCTGGATTCAAATCTCAACTCTGATATATATATATACTGATAGCTTGGGCAAGTTACTTTCCCTCTCTGGGACTGTTTCTTTTTCTATAAGAAGATGATTTTGGACTAGATAGTCTGAGTTCGTTCCTTAGTAATAAGTCTATGATTGACTCTGGTTGTGTATGTATTATTCTTTTGGTTCCATTTTGCTTGACATCAGTTCTTAAAAAATATCCGAAGTCTGAAATCTCAGTATGATTGTTTCTTAGAGTACTATGTCATTTCTTTTCATTCTTATACAGCAGTTTGTTTAACCATTCTTCATTTGATAGCTACTTTTGCCAAGTTTTTACTACCTCAAAAAGTGCTGTTATATTTTTCTATATGTGGGACCTTTCTCTGTATTTTCAACATCGGTAGAGGTATTATTAGATCAAAGGGTATGTATTGATGGTTTATATTTCTTCATTTGAACACTATTTATATTCTTGGATCAGTTAGCTATTGGGGAATGACTTTTAGTTTTATTTTTGTATTAGTTCCTTGTTGGAAATCAGACCTTTATCAGAAGTAGCTGATATGAAGATTTTTTTTTTTAGTGGACAATTTCTTTTATTCAAGTTGTATTGATTTTGTTTCCACAAAAGTTTTTAAACTTTATATATAACTATTGCTTATTTTGTCTTTGTGATCATAGCTATTACTGATTTAAGGATTTTACCCAAACATAGATTTGAAAGGTATCTCCTTGAATTTGCCTCTAAAATTTTTTTGTACTGTGATCTATGATGTTAATGTTATTTATTTCTATCCTGTTTTGGAGTATGGTATAAGATATTACTCAAATCCTAGTTTCCAAAGTTTTTTCCAGAAATTCTTTTGAAATATTGAGTTTTGTCCCAGCATTTCATATTCTTGAATTTATTGAACACCAGGCAACTATTTAATTGTTTACCAAATTCAGAGACATATTTTGAGTCCAGACACAGAGAAACTAGACCGATATATTTACTCAGTTTAGCTGAAAGAAGAGATCAAAATAATTAGGATGGTGAGTTAGTATGCCAAAGCGAAATGAGTGTGGGGGAGAAGTGGGACAGATGGTATTGCTGATGGTGTCAAAACTCTGCTTCATTACTTAACAGGCTTTGTCACTTTGGGCATCCTTGTATGTCTATACACATCAATTTCCTCATCCATTAGGGGTTTGAATTAGATGGTCTTGCTGAAGGTCCCTTCCAATTTTAGCAGTTGGTGATTTTGTGATCCAGCAATGCTTGGAAGCCATGATAAGCTCCTTACTTGCTTTTGATACACAAAAGGTTGTAATGGTCAATGGAGGATTAACTTTAGTGACATCCATTTATTCATTCATTCATTCATTTATTTATTCATTCATTCATTCATTTATTCATTTATTTATTTTTTCCCCCACTTGAATTAGTTTATTTAGTCATTTTAGAACATTATTCCTTGGTTACAATATTCACATTATTTCCCTCCCTCCCCTCCACCCACCCTTCCCCACAGCCAACTCCCAATTTCATTGGGTATTACTTGTGTCCTTGATCAGAACCTATTTCCATGTTGTTGATGTTTGCACTAGGATGTTCATTTAGAGTCTACATCCCCAACCATATCCCTTTGATCCACGTATTCAAGCAGTTGTTTTTCTTTGTTTCTATTCCCACAGTGTTTCCTCTGAATATGGATAGTGGTTTTTCTCAACTTGTAGATCCCTACAAGTTGTTCAGGGTCACTGCATTGCCACTAATGGAGACCATTACATTCAATTGTACCACAGTGTATCAGTCTCTGTGTACAATGTTTTCCTGGTTCTGCTCCTCTCACTGCATCACTTCCTGGAGGTTGTTCCAGTCCCCATGGAATTCCTCCACTTTATTATTCCTTTGAGCACAATAGTATTCCATCACCAACATATACCACAAAATTTGTTCAGCCATTCCCCAATTGACGGGCCTCTCCTCATTTTCCAATTTTTTGCCACCACAAAGAGAGCAGCTATGAATATTCTTGTACATGTCTTTTTCCTTATTATCTCTTTGGAGTACAAACCCAGCAGTGCTATGGCTGGATCAAAGGGCAGACAGTCTTTTATCGCCCTTTGGGCATAGTTCCAAATTGTCCTCCAGAATGGTTGGATCAGTTCACAACTCCACCAGCAATGCATTAGTGTCCCCACTTTGTCACATGCCCTCCAGCATTTATTACTTTCCTTTGCTGTCATGTTAGCCAATCTGTTAGGTGTGAGGTGATACCTCAGAGTTGTTTTGATTTCCATTCCTCTAATTGTAAGAGATTTAGAACACTTTTTCATGTGCTTATTAATAGTTTTGATTTCTTTAACTGAAAATTGTCTATTTATGTCCCTTGCCCATTTATCATTTGGAGAATGGCTTGATTTTTTGTACAATTGGTTTAGCGCTTTATAAATTTGAGTAATTAGACCTTTGTCAGAGGTTTTTGTAATGAAGATTGTTTCCCAATTTGTTGCTTCCCTTCTAATTTTGGATGCATTCGTTTTGTTTATACAAAACCTTTTTAATTTGATGTAATTAAAATTAATTGATTTTACATTTTGTGATTTTTTTTCCCCTAGCTCTTGCTTGGTTTTAAAGTCTTTCCTTTCCCAAAGATCTGACATGTATACTATTCTGTGTTCACCTAATTTGCTTATAGTTTCCTTTATATTCAGGTCATTCTCCCATTCTGAGTTTATCTTGGTGTAGGGTTTGAGATGTTGATCCAAACCTAATCTCTCCCATACTGTCTTCCAATTTTCCCAGCAGTTTTTATCAAATAGTGGGCTTTGGTCCCCAAAACTGGGATCTTTGGGCTTATCATAGACTGTCTTGCTGAGGTCATTTACCTCAAGTCTATTCCACTGGTCTTCCTTTCTGTCTGTTAGCCAGTACCAAATTGTTTTGATGACCATTGCTTTATAGTATCGTTTGAGATATGGGACTGCAAGTCCTTCTTCCTTTGCATTTTTTTTTCATGATTTCCCTGGATATCCTTGATCTTTTGTTCTTCTCATTCTAGGAAGGCATCCTTTGGTCATGTGCCAGCAGAATGGGACAGTGGAAAAAAAAAGATCTCTGAGAAGACAGGGGATTGAAGTTTGAATCTCAGCTCAGGAACTTTCTTCTTTTGTGTCTTTAGAAATGCTACTTGGGCCACAGTTTTTCCTCCTCTCTAAGATGAAGAATGACTTTGAAATGGCACACTAAAAATCAGTGATATATGATAGGAGGACTTCCTCTCTTTTAGCACAAAGATTTGGTTTTGTAGCCCTAGTGCCTAGCTGTGAGAAGTAATAGATATTTGTTGAATTGAAATTTGTGAGCAAATATTTAGGACCAAAAGGAAGTATTTTATTTGCAATAGTTCCCCGTTAATGTATACTTACCATTTCTTTGTTGCCTGTCGACTACATTTTTATGTTTTTGATATTAATGGACATTAATGCTTTAATTTTGAAACACATGGTTCATCTGTTTTTAAAAAAAGCAATTAGATGCAATTAACAGTCTTATTTCTTTGGTAGCTCTATCACCTTTTGAACAAAAGTCACAGTAGAATATTTGTTAATATTTTTAACATTTAAAAATAAGACAGTTGTATAGTCAGAATAAAGTCCTTTTTTTTTTTTAAACTACCAGCCATACTTATTTACTCAAATTAGGAGATTTTGGTTTTAGTCCTTCCTCTGGCACTGATGTATGACATTGAGTTTTGCAGAGTTTGTGTTTCTACATATGTAAAAGGCAAGAGTAACTTGTTTTTAATGTCAATTTCAGCTTTAAAATTCTACTGTATTAGTATTTAGAGGATTGGATCCAAGAGTTGAACGTCTTTATTTGTATGAAAAAAGACAATGAGCTCTGTTGATATATAACTTAGTATTATGGTTTGCTGCAACCCCTACTGATACATGGTTTTTTCAAAAAAGTAGGTGTAATAACTATTGGTAACCCTAATATTGTCTTATATTTTCTTCCTATGAATTAAAAAAAAATAGGCTACTAGTAGATTTAGAAGTAATCTTGTTCTTATATGTTTATTACTTTTTGTTTCTAGGCATTTAGCTTTTTGGGGAATTTCTGTCATCATTTGATTTTGATTTAGAATACTGAAATTTACAGATTAGAAATTACTTTTTAGATTTTCATTTAGTAGATACTGTATATGTTACTTTAGTGTCTGGCATCAGTGGCTTAGGAAAAGAGGCAGCCAGTTATGTCTATTGGGATTTAACACTAGTCTGTAGTTGAAAGTCGAATCATTTGCCAAGATCTCATTTGGTACCTTCCTCAACATCTCTATTGATATTTTTTACATTCTACAGCTTCTTGGACTGCTAATGTTTTTAGCACTGCTGCTCTTAGTGAGCCTGTACTCATTGTAGAATTGTATGATTTGAGCTTTGGTCCTTGTCAAATGCTCATCAAATCTGTAATCTTTACTTTATGCCTTTCATAGGCCTTTCCCAGGATACACTAGGCCACATTACTTCTTAGATTTCTTCTTTTATTCTCAGTCTCATTAGCTTTGTCTGGTCATCTCATCTTACATCTTTGACTTTCTCCAGAAAAATTTTACATTCCTAGAATACTCTTCTCATTTCTTCCATAATATCTTGTATTTGTCAGAAAAAGAGCTGACTGCTTTGGGAATTTCTAGTTACTTCTCTTGGGCTCTAATGTAGTTAATAATCCCTAAGATGCACTGTCATAAAGATAAAAAAGCCTACTCATTAATTTGCATTATTTTTATAAACAAATGATTTAGCATATATGAAATACTTTGCAGACCTTAATATGCTATATAAGTGCATGTTATTACTATTAGCTGTTACTCTTTTACTGGCTTTTTATGTATCCACATGTATATTCTAGTTAGAATGTAGTTTCCTGATGGCTAGAAACCATTTATTCATTCATTTATTTCACTTGGCATAATAATGTATAATAAAGTGATGTGTGTTTAATACAGTTACAGCAATTTATTAGGATATTGGGAGCATCTTACTGGGAAGGATAGAGTATTGGATAAACTAGGCTTTATCCTGTCCATTTCGGGATTTCTCTCTTAGGGAGAAAAGAACTAAGTCTTCTGAATAAGGTACAGATTAAATGGGTGCAGGTACACCCATCCATTTATGAAAGTTTTCCCTTTACCTAACAAGAACTTTTTGAGAGCCACTCAGGGTTTACACAAGTTCTGCTGAGATGCATGGAATTCCTTTAATTGGAACAGTTTTCTATCTGTAGATGTCAGGGGTTTTTGTAGTTAAAGTGTCTATGAGAACTGATTGTAACTTTTGGAGAACAGTGCTCTCTCTCCACATAAAACATAAAGCTTTAAAAAGTGATCATTTTTTGGCATGTACCTTCCTCCTTTCTTTGCTGAAATTTAGGTGGGGGGGGGGTCTGTGGAAGATAACATATTCTGCTGAATCTGATTAATGTGTTGGTTAGTTTTGCCAAACTGCTTTTTTTTTTTTTAATTGTCACAAGGGATGACTATCTGGATGGTGGATGGGGGATGGGGAGGGATATATTGGGAATTGAAATTGATGGTAAAATGAGCTAACAAGATTTTAAAAATATTTTTCATTGTGAAGCCTCTAGATAAGTGATGGTGAACCTATGGCACAGGTGTCAAAGATGGTATGCAGAACACTCTCTCTGGGTGTCTTTCTCCCCCCTTCCCCTTCTCTCCCCAAATTCATTATAAGAAAAGCAGAGGGACTCAGGTGGAGTTGTTCCCCTCCTCTCCATCATGCCTGACAACATTTTTTTCACATACTCTGCTCCTTTGCCTAGCAGCCTAATGGGAGCACACAGTGGATGAGAGGGGTAGCTTACAGGCAGTAGAGCTGGAGGGGAGCAGAGTGCTTAGGCCACTCCCCTCCTCATCTCTACACTAGCTGAGGACATTTCCTTACTTCACCCACCCCTCCACCAGCAGCCCAATGGGAATGCTTTCTTCCTCCCCTGTGTCGGGTAAGGGGGGGTAGGCAGGGTACACCTGGCACTCAGTTGGGAGGAGGGGTACAGCATTTGCTCTCTGGGGTGGGGTGGGCATGGCACTCAGCCTGAGGCATGGGGTCTGGGGTGGGGCCAGGCACTTCATCTCTAAAAAGTTTGCCATCACTTCTCTAGATGAACCTTGGGAATTAAGCTTAGAAATATGTTCTAAAACAAAACTGAAGGTATGGATTAATTTGAGATCACCTAAGTCACTTAAGCTGACTAACTACAAAAATGGGGTATTGTTTAGGGTCTGTTTTTGTTTTAATAGCAGTAGTGGCAGTAGTGGTTATAATGTTCTTTTAGTACTTGTAGTTTGGTCTCTGAAGAATTAAAATTGAGAGTCCCCAAAGGCCACTGAGATGGCACATACTGTTATTTTAGACTGCTTTTGTGCATAAAATTTCTCAATATCCTGAATGCTGGTTTGCCACTGGAGTGGAAGGGGTGAGGGTAGAGCTGAACTGGCCTGAGTCTCTATTGACATGTGCAAAAAAGAGGGGCTTGGTAATAATCTAATAATCTATTAATATGAATTTGCCCCAATCAGTATGTTTCCATGAAAATTTTATCCTGGTACACACCTGTAGGACTTATTTTCAAGTCTAGTTTGATAAGTAATCTAGCAAATAATGTAGCTATATCAGAGAAATACCATCAGAAATATTCAAGACAAAGCTTTGGAATTCTTGAATATTTTGATTATGATCTACTTTGTTTCTGTTTCTGAATTATTTTGCTTTAGTTCTACTACTTTATTTTGGTCTCTAAAGCTGAAGATATGGACAGGGTTCTTAGTTCTATATTTATCAAATATTCTTTTTTAATTGATTTAGGACTAGTATACTATCCTTTGATAGTTAAACTTGTTAATATCTATCTCCCTTAATACCATTACATTTATGTCATTTTTAGGACTTCTGGTTATATTACCAGGTTTGTTTGGGTATTTCCTTTTCTTTATTATTTCTTAAACAGATCCCTTATGGGGAAGGGACATATTTCTCCCGAAGAACTTATCTCTCAATGAAATGCCTTCTAACTCAGGTTTCCCTGCTTATTCTCTGTATTCTCATTTGAGAGAGTTTTTATGAGGGTAGGGACAACTTATTTCTACCAAGTTTTTAGAGCTCAGTAACTAAAATGTTAAGAATGTTTAGCTGTTCCTTAGAGAATTCAGCTGGTATATTAGGGTCAGTTAGATTCTCCTTGTCTTTCTTCAGTTCCTCCTGAAAGGGACAAATGCCCTGATGATAGATTGGTGAAAGCTGGATTGGACTGTGGGGTAAAGAAAGCAGGAACTTGGATTTTTTGGGGAGGGTAGGCATAGAAATGAGATTGGACTATATAAAGATCTTTGAATATGATTTTAGAATACCACATACTAACAGATCAAAATGATGAATCAATAAGGTGCTGTCTAATACGATAAAAAATTTTCATTCAGAATTTGTTCTGGTATAAAAGAATTCAGCTTTAAAACATTTAAAGCAGAGGCTAGGAAACCTCAGTTTTTGAGAATCCATTTTGGCTACAGAATTGCTACTGGTTTAAAAAAAATTAAAATAAAAGGAGCTTTCAAAAAAAATATTTCCCCATTCCTCCCTCAAAGTGAGGGAATAACTAGATTTATTTTTTCCCTTTAATCCATCTTTTTTTAGATCAGAATGTCATTATTCTTTTTGGGATTAGCATTGTGGATCGATTAGCAATGGGATAAAAAGAATTTGTGGAGCATTTCTCTTTTCTTTTCTCTTTGCTAAAACCTGACCTTTTTGATAAAGATGCTCAGACTTCCATCCTGAAAGTCCCATGACCTTTTCCCTGCATCCAATCCCTTTGACTGTTCAGGACTAGGATTGGTTCTTAGTTTTTAATCTATTTCCAGAATTCCTTCATTTTGAGATTCTCTATTATTATTTTTTATGATCAGCCATCCCTTTTGTTAGCACAGAGATTGACTACATAGTAACCTGAGTCTGTTGTATGTGTATGAACTTGTGCCTCAGCTGAAACTATTAAAACCGACATCTTGTACCTGGTTGTAGAGGGGAAGTTTGTTGCATTTACTGTTGACTGTGACCTAAAGGGGACTGAAGATCAGAAGGGAACTAAAGATACATATTTTGTTATTTTTTCTCAAATTTCATTTAGGCATCTGAAGAAGCCTCCCTCCGGGCATTGGAGAGTTTAATGACAGAGTTTTTCCATGATTGTACGACCAATGAACGAAAACGTGAAATAGGTAAGATTATTACATGGATTTAATGTAATTATAAGCAACCATTTTGTGAGAAAGGCCTAGTTATAGGCATCGATAGTGGATCCTGACTTTTCAGCATTTTGTTCTGCTTTCTCACTGTTCTCCAATGTCAGTAGCACACACTGTTCTCTGATCTGTGGAAAAATCCTGTTCTTTGTTTCAGCCAAGATGATGTTACATTTTAAAAAAAGAAATAAGAATGAGATAAAAAGAATTTGTGTGACAATTGCTCTCTTTCCTTTTCACTTTGCTAAAATCTGACTTTTATTTTTAAATTTTATTTATTTTTTTAATAAACCCTTACCTTCTGTCTTGGAATCAATACTGATTCCAAGGCAGAAGAGTGGTAAGGGCTAGGCAATGGGGGTCAAGTGACTTGCCCAGGGTCACACAGTTGGGAAGTGTCTGAGGCCAGATTTGAACCTAGGATCTCCTATCTCTAGTCCTGGCTCTCAATCCACCCAGCTGCCCCCTAAATCTGACCTTTATGATAAAGATGCTCAGACTTCCAGCCTGAAAGAGATTTTGGTTAGTCTTTCTCTTTCTGGGAGAATCTTCAGCCTTTTTTAGACTGGGCTGCTGTTTGTGTTATAGGTTCTTCATGTTACACAGCTTTCTTGAATTTTTCTCCTTTTGCTGACCTTTGTTCCTGTGGAGCTAGAGGATACAACATTTGTATGCCCATAGGCAAGCTTTGAAAATGATACTTGTGTGATAACTGGCTCCTGGAAGTATTGAACCTTCACTATTGTGTATGTGTCTTGATTTAATGGCAAAATTTATTCTGTGGAGAGGAAAATTTTCTGGCATTTAAAATATGCATTTTTTAAAAAGATATTTTAAGTAAACATTAAACTCCTTATTATATACAAGACACTGATAGAAACTGGGGATACAAAGATGGTATAGTCCAGTGATGGTGAACCTATGACACACAGTACCAAGGATGGCACGCAGAGCACTCTCTGTGGGCATGTACATTACCCTCCCTCCATCCCCCCCCCCCCCCAGATTGTTACTAGAAAAGAGGAGGGACTTGGGCGGAGTTGCTCCCCTCTCCCTCTCTATTCTCTTTGCCTGTCAACATTTTTTCACATCCCCGCCCCTCTGCCCAGCAGTTCAATGGGAGTGCAAGGGGTGGTGGTGGTGGGGTAAGGTGGCTGACTCACAGGTGGCAGAACTGAAAGGGAGCAGAGTGTTCTGGCCACTCCCTTCCTTCTCTCTATACTTGCTGAGGACATTCCTCACTTCACCCATACTTCTGGCCAGCAGTGCTTTCTCCCACCCTATATGGGGTAAGGGGTAAGGGGGAATGGGGTGGGGCATTTAGTGTGGGGTTGGGGCATGGTGTGGGGCTCAGTTGGTGGGTCTCCAACAGGTTCACCATCACTGGTATAGCCCCTACCCTATTGGGGGAGATAACATGCATACATATAAGAATATAAATAAAAATAAAGTAATATGGGAGAGGGCATTAGGAATTGGGGAGGGGAGAGGAATCAGAGAAGAATTTATATAGAAGGTGGTACTTGAGCTGAATCTTGAAGGAAAAAATATATTTTAAGGGACAAGTGAGATAGAGAGTATATATCAGAAATGTGAGATAGCCAGTGAAAAATTCTGCAGATGAGAGAGAGCTTATTTTTTAAAAAGCCCTTACCTTCCATTTTAGAATTAATATTGTTATTGGTTCTAAGGCAGAAGAGTGGTAAGGGCTAAGCAATGGGGGTTAAGTGACTTGCCTCGGGTCACAGAGCTAGGAAGTGTCTGAGGCCATATTTGAACCTAGGACCTCCCATCTCTAGGCCTGATTCAATCCACTGAGAAACCTAGCTGCCCCCTAGACATAGTTTATTATTTAGAAGGAATAGCAAAGAAAGTCAGTTTGTCTGGTGTGCAAGAAGGGCAGGAATGTTTAATAATGATAGAAAGGTAAATTGTAGCCAAATTATGAAGGGGTTTAAATGATGAATAGAGGAGTTTGTTTTTGATCCTAGAGGTCAGATGGAGCTGCTGGAGGTGATTGAGTAGGATAGTAATATGGTCATTTGGCCTTAGTACTTTGACAGTTGTGTGATGTCTGGAATGGAGAGGAGAGAATTTGGCTTCAGGGAGACCAAATACAGTATTGTAGTACCTCTGATGGGATATAGTGGGAGGGGACCTGAATTAATAGGGTAGGGACCTTGTGAACAGAAAGAAGATGACTGTGAGATGTGAAGAAAGGCAATGAGAATTGGCAACTGATTTTATACCTTAAAAAATTTTTTTTTATTTTAAACATTATTTTATTTGGTCATTTTCAAACGTTATTCATTAGAAACAAAGATGACTTTTTATTTCTCTATCCCTCCCCCCACCCCTCCCATTGGCGATGCCTGATTCCTCTGGGTGTCACATGTGTCGTCAACCCGAGCCCATTTCCTTGCTATTGGTTTCCGCAGTAGGGTGTTCATTCAGTCTCTCCTCGATATATCCCCTTCACCCCTGTAGTCAAGCTGTTGTCCTTCCTCAGTGTTTTTACTCCTACTGTTTGTCCTCTGCTTGTGGGTATTGTTTTTTTCTCCTTGGTCCCTACAGGTTGTTCAGGGACATTGCATTGAGACTAATGGTGAAGTCCATTACGTTTGATTGTACCACAGTGTATCAGTCTCTGTGTACAATGTTTTCTTGGTTCTACTCCTCTCATTCTGCATCACTTCCTGGAGGTCTTTCCAGTCTCCACAGAATTCTTCCACTTTATTATTCCTTTTAGCACAATAGTATTCCATCACCAACATATACCGCAATTTGATTTTATACCTTTTTATAAATATACATATATTCAATGAAAAAAGATTTTCCTTTTGTGACATCTGTTAAAAGTCCCACATTGTGACCTCTTGATCTTGTGTTTTTAACTTGAACAATGCTGTTGTACTTTTGCTTTATTTTTATTGTTTAATCATACCTAATTTCCATGTCTATGACTAGAAATAAAACCCAATTGACATTTCCATATTTCTAGTACAATTCTGAAGACACTAAAGGATGAATTAGATGTTGCAAATGTCTGATTAAGTGGTTAGAAGGAAGGAGGAATGCTTTTTCTAAACTTGAGAAGATTTCAGTTATAAAAATGCTAGTGGATGGGAGATATTAATTCTTTTTGTAATTATTCTTTGTAGCTACCATTTGTTGAATTTACAGACTGGAAATTTCCTTGCTTTCTCTTTAATTAGAATGAATAGAATTTTAGCTCCAAAATAGATTTTAGAAAGTGTCAGTCTTAGGCAAATGTCCTCATTTATGAAGGTAGGACTCAGGGAGAGAGTGAGATTTACTCAGTCATACAACTAGTTAGTAACAGAATTGAATTAGAATCTATACCTTCTGATTTGTAATCCAATATACTTTCAGATTTCTAAAGCATGTGTTTGTCATGTGGGGTCTTTCGATGGCTTTCAGAGAGTCTGTGAACTTGGATGGGAAAAATATTTCTTTCAGTGGGGAATGTAGGCAACAAAACACTCTGAGAAGGGTTTACCAGGATTTACCAGGTTGCCAGAGGGGTTCATGACACACAAAAATTCTCTAACATTTATAGAATTGGTCTCCTATATAAGTATAGGCCACCTTCTTTTGACGTTCTTTTTTTTTAAACCCTTGTCTTCCATCTTAGATTTAATAACGGGTCTTGATTCTAAGGCAGAAGAGTTGTAAGGGCTAGGCTAAGTTACTTAACTGGGGTTAAGTAACTTGCCTAGGGGTCACACAGCTAGGAAGCGATTCCTTGAAACAAATATAAGTGGTCAAACAAACAAATTCCCACATTATCTGTGTCCAAAAGAAATGTCATCTTGCATTCTTTTTTTTTTTAAACCCTTACCTTCCGTCTTGGAGTCAATACCATGTATTGGCTCCAAGGCAGAAGAGTGGTAAGGGTAGGCAATGGGGGTCAAGTGACTTGCCCAGGGTCACACAGCTGGGAAGTGTCTGAGGCCAGATTTGTCATCTTGCATTCTTAAGTCCATCACCTGTCTGTCAGGAGACAAGATAACCTGTTTCATCTTGAGTCCTCTGGAATTGCCACCATGTCTTTGTGCATTCCATTGCATGTACCTAGAATGCTTTCTTCACCTTTAATTTTGTTTTTTGAAATACTGCCCATCTTTCAAAGCCTAGCTCAAATGTCATTTCCTCTATGTAGTATCTTTTTTTTTTCCCTACTCTTTAAATATGTTATTTCTTTTCTCTAGACTCACTATTATACTTGTTTAGAGAGTCAGAAATAATAGGTTAGTCTTAGAATTTTATGTTTGTAGCTCATCTGCTTAGAGACAACATTTGCCATTGTAATATGATTTCCAAGGTTAAAGAGAATGTGTAGGAAAGAGGATTGAAGATAGGATCTTGCAGAATATCTAATTTATAGGAATAGGAACCTCATAAGAGAGGAGCTGAGAGCTAGGAGGAGAACCTAGAGATTGTAATGCTAGGGTAACCAAGATAGGTGTGACAGTTTGTCTTGTATGATGCTGAATAGTTAAGGAATGTGGTGATTGAGAAAAAGCCATTGGATTTATTGTTTAGGAGTTCAAGAGGATGATTGCTAATTCTGGAGAGAGAAGCTTCAGGAGAGTGCCTTTAGGGAATCTTCAAGAGCTAGACTGCCAAAGATTAAGGAAAGAAAATGGAGACATTGAGTATATTTCTCCTTTGATTTTTAGTATTTCCAGTTTAGTTTTTATCTAGGGATATTTGTTCTCTTTCTAGTTTTTTAAGTTGCATGCCCAATCCATTGACCTCTTCCCTCTCTGATTTGTTAATATATGCACTCAGTGATAGCAATTTCCCCCTGAGTATTGCTTTGACTGTATCCCATAAATTTTGATATGTTGTTTCCTCATTGTGAGACACTGAGTATAAAATTACTTTTTCAGCAGGTTTGGGAGTGGAGGAAAGAAATGAGCCTGCCTGGGACCTCATCTAAACAGAGTAGAATTGAAGGGAATTTAACAGTTAAGAAAAATTTATTGATAGTTTTTGTTTTCATGTCTGAATATGCCCTCCCTTTTCTGTTCCTCAGTGACTTGCTCCTTGGGACAAAGATTAAAAATGAAAGAGAAGAAAAAGTATCATCAAAACTAGTCAGTACAAACTCACAAATCAAACTCACAAAGAAATAGTCCTGAATATTGACTTAGTTTTAAAATATAGTGTTATTTATGTGTTATATTTTTATTTTATAAAATGTTTCCCAATTATGTTTTAATCTGGTTCAGTTGTAAGGATAGGGACAGGGTCTTGTAGGTCATATGTTTGATATTTGTTTTACAGTAGTAGTCTCTCACTCCTGCAAAGAAGGGAAAGAATTTTTTTCCAGGGTCAACTTTGGTTACTGTAATTTTACAGTGCTCAGTTTCTTTTTTGATCTATTTACTTTGTTGTCATTATGTGTATTATTTTTCTAATTCTGCTTACTCTGCTTTGTATCAGTTAAATTAGACTTTCCATACTTCTCTGAATTCATGTTCATTATTTTGGAACAGCAATTTCTCTTAAATTCATGTACCTCAATTTCTTTAGTCATTCCTTAATTAATAAACATCTACTGTGTTCATAGTACTTTGTTACCACAAAAAGCTCCATTTAATATTTTTATATGTATGAGACTTTTCCTTAGGGTAAGCCTTGGAGTGTAATCTATGTCAAAGATATTTTAGTCATTCTTTTCAAATAATTCCAAATTTCTCTTTAGAACAGTTATTTATCTAGGGAAAGACTAGTATTCTGTAATTTTTAAAAATTTACTTTTATGTCTTGGATTATAAACCATTATCAAGAGATGTTTAATTTAAAAAATTTTCCCCCCTTTTGGCAGATGTTCTTTATAGTTGAATTGATTTTTTTTTCAGTGCACAACCTTTTCACCTTCATGTAATAAAAATTAACTATTTTATCTTTTATGATTGTTTCTGTCCTCTGTTATGGAATCTTCCCTTATGCATATTTGTGAAAGGTACCTCATCTTACTCTTTTTGTTGTTGTTGTTGTTGTTGGTTTGATCTTTCATATTCTTGTTTATTCATTTTAAACCTATGATGAATAGTGAAAGATATTAGTCTAAATTGGTGATTCCCAGTGCTTTTTGTTCCTCAGTCCCCTTTTAATAATAATAAAAATATATTGTGAACCTTGAGAAAAACTTAATATACTACTTAGAATAGTCTGCACTATTAAAGAATTTTTAACACTAACCCATTTGATCATTGTCTCAAACCCCTAGGGCAGTGATGGTGAACCTTTTAGTGATACTGTACCCCCTTCCCAAGACCCAGTGCCTCGTACTCCCCCCCCCCCATCCCCTGCAAAAAGTGCTCCCATTGGACTACTGGGTGGGTGATGTGAAAAAATGACATCAGGCATGGTGGAGAGGAGGAAGGGAGCAGCTCCACCCCAATCCCCCTACCTTTCTAGTAACAAACTCTTTGGTACATGTGCCATAGGTTTGCTGTCATAGCCCTAGGGCAATTGCTAGTCACTAAATGGGAATAAATGGGAACTAACTGGTCTATATTTGAGCGAAACTGTTTTCTAGTTTTCACAACAGTTATCTAATAAACTCTTTCCCAAGTAATTTATGTTCTTTGGTTTTATTGATTAGTAGGTACTTGTGTCCATTAATTTTTAATTCTTCCTTTTCTAGTCTGTTTTTTTATTTTATTTAACCAGTACCAAATAGTTTTGATGATTACTGCTTGATAGCATAATCTGAAATCCAGAAAGTCTCATGCTTATATTTCATGTCCTTTAGGTTAAAGTGACTGATTAGAAACTCAGTATATGTTGAACATAATCAAACTATGTTAACTCTGAAATACTGTAGCACAACTTCACTACTTTACCTCACTTTCTTTCCTATATCTTCCCCACTTCTCCTTTCACCCCTAGGGGGAAAAAGTTGACCTCTGTTGCTGCTGAATTTGTAAGTTTGTATTAGAGCAATGATTTATTTGAATGGTGAGTGAGGATTTCCAGAAATCCCAGACTTAGACATATGAATCTTACTGATGTAGACAGCATTTTGAATCTTTTAGAAAAGTTGTGGTGGCTTAATCAATGCCCATTTGATTACCTTCATTGAACAAACTACTTGAAAGTATTTCAGAATAAAACAAAACTATAATAAAGTTCCACCATTTCAACCTCCTGTATTTTTATTTCGCCTGAGATTTCCTTTGGATCTTCTTTAATGATTGTAATGTCAGTTATCACAACAGTCTTTTCCTTCTCATCCACTTGTGGTTTTAAGAAGCTATGTGGGTGTCACCAAATCAATACATGGAATTATGTAGCATAGAGAATTCTTGTCCAAGAGTTTGTGCAGAAAAAATTTTTTCAATTTGGTGCAGGGTAAAGATAAAGTGAGTGCTTACCTGTACATAAGCTCTCAGTCAATGCTCTGTAGTCAGGAACCTCTGGCCTGTCTTTTTTGAAGACTATAGGGAGGGCTTGTTTTTTGTTGGGCTTATATGTTGGTGAAACTATATTGGGAAAATTAGGAGAAAAAATAATATTAAAATAGATTTACTGTGTTATGACCATTTCCTTTTTGACATTTAAATTTTTCTAGAGGAGCTTCTGAATAATTTTGCCCAGCAGATTGGAGCCTGGAGATTCTGCCTCTATTTTCTTTCTAGCACACGGAATGACTATGTAATGATGTATAGTTTAACAGTTTTTGAGGTAAGTTTTCAGACAGTTTCATACTCAGAATTATGTGTTTATTTTGCCTTTCATATTATTTCAGTAGCATGTATTTCTTATTGTAGGCCTAGCTTTTGTGAACATGTTTAAGACTTGTTTAAATACCTCTGTTAAGATGCCATTAGTCTTTTCTAGTCAATTCGGAACAGTGAAGACTGAGGGGTAAGTGACTTTGGGTTGCTAAGAGTTTATATGAACATTTAACTTCATCATGCTTGAAAAGCTAATAGTTTTTGGTGTGGTTCTTTCCAGATTTTCATGTAGTTAATGCCACCATTTAAAATTTTAATGTGATTTACAATTTAGGAAAGATAATCAATCTTTTCCACATTTTAAGCAAATCAGGAAGCAGGCAAAAATAAGGACTGTGATTCTGTGGCAAATTTAAATTGTACTTTTCAAATTACTCAGCAGTAGGTAATATGTAGTAAGGTGGTTCAAGGTTTCTTTGCCTTCATGGTGGAAGTATTATTTAATTTTACACTGGAAAAAAGGTATAGGTGAGTAGTTGCTATTTGCACTCTTCATTCCTAATCCAAATGCAGAGCTAAAGATCATTATAATTTAGTTGCTTTGAGAAATGTTCAAAATAAAGTTCTACAACCTTTATCATGAAATCAGATTTTTACCAGTTTGTACAATCTTAAATTTTTTTGGGTATGAAAACTTACATCATTTTGTTTAGTGATGAAAGGCCATTATTTGCGTACATGTTTTGCTAATATAAAGGGTATGCTTTTTGTTTTTTAGAATCTGATCAATAAAATGTGGCTGGGAGTCCCATCCCAGGATAAAATGGAAATCCGTAGCTGCCTGCCCAAGCTCCTTCTAGCTCACCACAAAACCTTACCTTATTTTATCCGAAACAAACTCTGCAAAGTTATTGTTGATATTGGCCGCCAAGATTGGCCTATGTTCTACCATGACTTTTTTACAAATATTTTACAGGTAAGAATATGCCTAAGGAAATCTGGTAAACCATTTCAGGAGTTTTGGGTATCTTATCCTGAGAAGCTTTTACATGAGTTGTTTCCTTCTTAGCTTGTAAAGAAGTTTTAAGATTTAACTATTTTAGGAATATATTTTTGTAAGATTTGTGTATAAGATAGGGTTTTTTTGTTTGTGTGAAAAATTTGTGCACTTGGGGGGGAACTTACAAAAGGGTAATTCTTGTTTATTATTTCTTTTTAAAAATTTTTTATTGAATTTAGAATATTTTTCCATAGTTACATGATCCCTTCCCCCTCCTTTAGCCAACAAGCAATTCTGCTGGGTTTTACATGTATCATTGTTCAATTGTTTTGATAAATAATGAATCTTTTCAATTCACATAGTTGGCAGTGGAAACATTTTGAGGTAAGCATTGTTCTAGGTTGAGCAGACTGCAAAAAATAGGTGAAGAATTTACTGGACTATTGCAGGCAGTATTAGAATCCTTTGGTGACTTCTTTCACTTTCTTTTCTCTTTAGTTCTAAGACAGAAGATTGATAAAGCCTAGTAGGCAATGGAGATTAAGTGCTAGGAAGTGTGCCCTCTTGGTGGCTTCTCTCTTTAAGAATACCCTTATGTCATCAGAGAGTGGCCGGAGTAAATTAAATTGTAAGGTGCCAGGAAAACAGAGAGGACTCAATCAGTAGTTTATGAGTAGCAATAGCCTAGTGCCAGCAGTGTAAGAGGACCTATGGCATTTGTGTTAGGTAGTTTGTTGAGAAATCCATTGAAAAATGGAATGTTGTAAGGGGTAAAATTTAGGATTGGACTGAATATATTTTTAGTTGGTTGCCAGGGATTTGAATTCTAAATTCCAATGAATAATAAATATATGCAACTCAACTGGGAAACAAGCGAAGATAGAGAAGAGGTAGGGTTAAGAGAGGAAAATACCTGGGAGGGATTAGTCAGAAGACAAACTTCCTGATTCTGAAGGGGGATATGAAAAAAAAAGGGGGAAGTGGGGGAAGAAAAGCAAAGACTTACTAAGGGAAGTGCTTTATATTACCTCTTAGACTGTTGGGAAATAGCTGAACAATTATAATATATTTATGTTATGGGATATTATTTGTGCTGTAAGAAATTATAAAAGAATTTCACACAATCCCTGGTAATGTGAAGTGATGAACAGTGAGTGGATTGAACAGAACTGGAAGAATAATTTATACAAAGACAACAGTTTTGTAAGGAAAAACAACTTTGAATGATCAATGCAATAACCAGGCTTGTCTTTCAGGGGTCTATAATAAAACATGTTACCATTTCGTCCCTGGTCATACCCTATACATTCCAGTGATTCCAAGCATCACCCTCTCATTTCTTCCTTATTTCAAATTATTCATATGCCTTCTGCCGTTATTTTTTCCATTATCCCTGTCCCACATGATGAAGTGGCCTTCTTACCCTTTTACTTGCTCAATAGCTCCCACTCCTTCCCCTCTTTCCCCAACATTCTCCATTCTGTCATCCTTCCTTCTGTACTATATTTTCAGTCTCTACCTGTCTGCTGACTGCTTCTCTACTGGCTACAAACATTGTCCATGTTTTCTCCATCCTTGGAAAAACTTGATCATTCCATCTCTGCTTACTATTGTCATTTATTTTTTCTTCCCTTTTTGTCTAAACTCCTTAAAGAGTCAGAAGCCAGACACTATTGCCCTGTCTTCTTTTTGATATTCTCTTCTCTCTAGGTTTTGGGATACTGCTCTCTTGGTTCTTGTCCTTCTTATTAGACCATTCTTATCAGACATTTCTGCCCATTTTTATCTTCCTGTTGTGGGGGAAACACATCCAAATTTGTAGCTGGGTCTTGACCCAAGAATGGGAGACTCAAACTGTTTAATTCAGAAGAAATGAATTTTATTTGAAGAAGAAGTGGTTTATGGTGATATAGTAGCCTAATAGCTGGAGGAACAGTCTGGGAGCTAATTAGGACTGATGGACAAGTCCAAGGGCTAGTAGAGTAGCCTCTTTGGAGCTGATAGTATGGAGTAGCAGCTCGGCCATAGTGGCAACTTCCACTGTAGAGTGGCAGCTTCCACATGCTATGGATGAGAGTTGGCATATTTATTGGGTTCTGGGAGCTTGTCATCTCCCATTCCAAATTCAGGTCGAAGTATATTTTGGGGTTTGTTGTCATAGGGAATAAGGAGCATGCGCAAGATTGGGGGATTCTTCTGGAATGTCCGAGTACTCAGTGCAACCTTGTCATCATTTGTCAATGTGGGAGGCCCTTCTAGAATGAGAATATGGTGTGTGTGTGTAGTTCTACATTGGAGGACCACTTGAGGTAATTAATTATGTCTTACAGTTCTAAGAACATTATGAGTAGTTAATAAAACAGATTAGCCACAAAGCTGATGCCCAGTATAGGATATTGTATATCCAGGACATAGAGTGGGTAATTGTTCAATCTGCAATTCATGCTTGACTGATGCTGAAACTATAGACTTTGCAGTTGATATTTAACCAGTGTTAACTAGTGAGAAATGCAAGATTTCAGAGTATGAGGGTCTTGTTCCTATTATTACCCCTCACTGCCCACTGTCAGCCCACATCACTACTTCTCAGGCTGGATTTTCATCCAGATTTGACCCTCTAACCACAGGTGTCCCTCAAGGTTCTGTTCTGGTCCATTTTCTCCATACTCTTTCATCAGATCTCATAGATTAAATTTCCATCTCTGTGCTGATGTTTTTCAGATATGCCTATATTGTCCCAGCCTCTCTGCTGACTTCCAAACTTAGCATCTCCCAAATCCATTCAGACATCTTGAACTGGATATCCAGCAGATATTTCAAATTCAGCATGTCCAAACCTGAATTCATTTTCTTTTCCCACTGAATTCTCACTATCTCTCATCTTCCATTGCCAGTCTGCCAAAACTTGTTGATTTCACCTTCACAACATAATTGAAATATACCCCCTTCTCTTTGTCACTGTCATCACTCTAGTGCAGGTCCTCATCACCTCACATGTAGTCTATTGAAATTGCCTGCTGGTGGATTGGCCTGCCTCAAGTCTCTCACTCTAATCCATCCTCCATTTAGCCACTAAAGTGATTTGTCTAAAGCTCAGGTGTGACCATATCACTATCCTACTCAATAAACTCCACTGGCACCCTTTTGCTTCCAGGATCAAATATAAAATCCTGTTTAGCATTCAAAGTCCTTTATAACCTAGCTCCCTCGTACCTCTTCAATATTTTCTTTTGCCTTACTCAGTACTATTTATTCTTTGATCCATGACTTTGACCTCCTTGATATTCTAAGAACAAGACATTTCATCTCTTGGCTCTGGGTATTTTTTCTGGATATTTGTCCCCTCATGCCTAGAATGCTGTCTCCTTATTTCTGAATTCCCAACTAAAATCCTATCTTTTACTGGAAGCCTTTTCTAACTCCTCTAAATTCTAGTGCCTTCCCTTTCTTATGTACTTCCTATTTATCCTGTATATAGATTGTTTGCACATTTGTTTGCTTGTTTCCCTCGTTAATGTAAGCTCTTTGAGAACAGGTACTACCTTTTGCTTCTTTTCATATCTTCAGTATTTAGCATTATGCTTGACATATGGTAGGCATTTAATAAATGTTTATTGATTGACTTCTCTTGACAAGAGAGACAACAGGAACCAGGAGTGTATGTATGCATAGTGTACATATACATACATGCATGTATACATATGAATGAAATGAAATTTCAAATGAGAATTTAATGAAATGCTTGTTGACTTGACATTGAAAAAAATTTCAAAAAATTTTTTTCAAGTTCCTTTAACTGATCTCATAAAGTAACCTGAATAATATATTATCCCTATACCATCCTTATTGCTCTTCTCTAGATGCTCTCCAGCTTATAAGTGGTTTTCCTAAAGTGTAGTCCTCCATATTGAACATACTATATTTTAAATGTAGTCTGTACTTTAAATGTAGTAGGGCAAAATACCATGGGACCATGCTTTCCTGGTTGTGGATAGTCTTCTCATTGTAGCCTAAGATTACAGAAGCTGTTTTGATTTTTTTAGCATCTTATTAGATGAGCTACATCTTGAGTATGTCACCCATATTGTACCTGTCAAGTTGATATTTTGAGCCCAATTGTAAGACTTTACCTTCATCCCTATAAAATTCCATCTTTTTTTTTTAATTTTTAAATTTAAAATCCTTACCTTCCATTTTAGAATCAATACTATGTATTGGTTCCAAGGCAGAAGAGTGGTGAGGGCTAGGCAATGGGGGTTAAGTGACTTGCTCAGGGTCATATAGCTAGGAAGTGTCTGAACTCAGGACTTCCCATTTCTAAACCTGGCTCTCAATCCACTGAGCCACCCAGCTATCCCCATTAAATTCCATCTTAATAGAGTTGACCTACTGTCTGAGATATTTTTAAATCTTCATTTTGTCAGCCAATGGGTTAGTTTTTCTCTCCAGCTTGTGTTATCTGTAGATTTAATGTATTATGATGACTCCTATAGGGCTCTAAATGAAAAAGGGAGTTATAGGAGTTCCTCAACACTTTATTCCATCAGTATTGTGAAGTGAAAATCCATGGTCTGAATGCTCTACTTCAATAATGAGGACTCTTTAAAACCTGTACCCGAAGGAAAATTCTTTTATAGCTTTTTAAGAGTAAGTTATTTCAGCTCCGAATTTAAGGATTTTTGTATTTAAAATGAGGTAAATTTTAGTGTGTTTTGAAAAGTTAGTGCTACCCAGATGTAAGATTATGTTTCATGTGTGTATAACTTTTCAGATTAAACTCATGTGAAATTGAGTTTCACTTTGTTTCAATAATCTATTTTGTCAAAATTAATTTCTATCTATAGAATTCTTACTAGCCTTTATGAGTTTTCTTCAACGCTTGTTTGTATTTTGTACTTTCAGTTGATACAGTCTCCTTTAACAACTCCCCTTGGACTGATCATGTTGAAAACAACTTCAGAAGAGTTAGCATGCCCCCGTGAAGACCTTAGTGTGGCTCGTAAAGAGGAGTTGAGGAAGCTGCTATTGGACCAGGTACAAACTGTACTTGGATTACTTACAGGTGAGTGTGATCACACTTTTGAAAAAAGTGTCCATGCTGTGGTGCATCAGAGGAAGCACTGAGAATTATAAACCAGTTAACATTTTCTTAAAGTCAAATCCTTTGGTTGGTACAGTTTGTTGTCAGTTCAGCTGTTCAACATTTTCTAGTTTCAAAAAAAAAATATGTATATATATGCTTTTAACTTGAATTTTGAATATATAAAAATATTTGACTGAACAGGAGTTTGTTGAAGCATATGGTTGTGGTGTAGTAGAAAGGAAGCTAGACAAATATAGGAAAGGACATTAGATTATAGAAAAACAAAGGAAGGTCATCTCCCTCATTTTATGGAAGAGTAGTCATTTGAGTTTAGCTTTCAAGGATAATTATTATTCAGTAGGCAGTAAGTAAAGGAGTGAGGTAGAATATTTTAAACATATGAAACAGAGAGAACTCAGGGAAAGCTTTGGATTTCCAGAGTAATCTGTGTTAGTTAGATTATTCACTATATGAAAAAGTAAGTGATAGGATAGAAGGCTGGAAAGTTAGAGAGAAATTTGCTCCTGTAGGGCCTGGAAGGCAATGTGGAGTTTGAGTGTTAGTAGTAGTCAGGGAGCTTTAGGAGGCTTGTGAGCAGAGAGGGCGAATATGATCTAGATGTGCATGAGGAGCACAAATAAACTTTTGAGGTCCTTTCTAGCTCTTGGATTCTGTCACTGCTGAAGGAAGCTTTAGGATTTCTGTAGACCCTGGAAAGGGGGAATGGGACAAAACATGTGTGAGGTAGCAGTGAAAATAACCAAGGCCAGATTGTTAATTGAGTTTCTCAAGGTTATAATAAGCAGTTGAGTTAAGATTTGAACTTCTGATTTCCCAAATCACTGCTATGTAATCCTCATGCTTTAATAATGTTTACCTTTATCTCCTTCATTGGCTTGCAGAAGATTCTATGCAGAGTATTTGCTTAATAAATATAAATATGTTATTTTAGCCCCATCAGCTTCTTTCTATGTACTGTTGTAGTGAAAATATCACCTTTGAAGGTTGTTATAATATTAAAACTACGGCCACCAAGGAATTTACTTAGGAAATTCCTAAAATGAAACACTCAAGTCAGAATGGAATTTATGGTGGTTTTATCACAATGGGAATAAGAAAAGGGAGAGGGAGAGAAGGAGAGAGGAGAAAAGGGAAAGGGGTTACTCAACCTCTGGTCAGAAGGAGATTAGGCCCAAAGGGCCAAGGTAGAGAAGGAATCAGTCTTGACTCATGTGACTGATCTGAAGGTAAGCTGTCTGCAGACCTCCAACCTGCTCAAGCTCCTAGCACGAACTGGCATCTAACCCTGACCACAGGAAGTCATTGAATTCCAGAGCCGTTCCCTACTCACTTCCTGTGCCTCACAAGTGCCAATGGTGGCTCAAGCTTGGCTTAGGACAGCCCAGGTGGGCAGTTAGTTATTTCTGATGTGTCATTCACTAGCACATGCCCGTGTAGTGTGGGTGTGCACAATTTTGGGTGCTAGACCAAGCAAGATGGAGATTTTTAAAATTCACAGTACCTTGGGTATTACAATTTAGCATCGATTAAAAACTTGATATCATTTCTTCTTCCTTATATCCAGTCCTGATTTCATTCCTCCCATATCTCTTCCCTTTATTTTTACCTCCCTTTCTTATTTTCTTGCTGTCTGCTAATTTCCTTTGAGTCTCACCTATTCTAAAACTTTATCCTGACAGTTATTTTCTCTAGTCGTTGTTCTTTGTATTTTTCCCTCCTTTATCTTTTTTTACATCTTTACCATCCAATCACTTTTCAACCTTTTCTAGTCTTGCTTCAGACTTTACCACTGTACTAAAAATGTTCTCTACAAGCTTTCTGGTGGCTTTCAGTAGTTTTTTTCCTCTTAGATTTTTCTGCAGTATTTGGTGCAGTTGATCATTACTTTTTCCAGAATAATCTCTTTTTCGTTAGCTGCTATGACATTTTTCTTTTCTGGTCCTCTTACCTGTCTGACAATTTCTTCATAGCTTCCATTGTCTTCCCAAATGCTAAATATGAATTTACATTCTGTCTTTTGATTTTCTTCTTTCTGTATATGCTCTTCCTTGGAGATAATCATCCACTTTCTTGATTTCAATTATTAACTCTGCAAATAACCCCAATATAGTATGTACATAAAGATTCAACCTCAACCTCTATCTGGGTGTCCCATTGGTAGCATTTCAAAATACTTGTTGTCTGAAACTGACCTCATCACCTTCCTCCCCAAACTGTCCCTTCCAGTTATCAATTATCACCATCCTTTCAGTCACCTAGGCCCTAGACCTTGGAGACTTCTTTTATTCTCTTTTTACCTTTTGCATCTAGGCAGAATAGCCATGTTTTTTTGAGTCTCCATAATTTTTTTTTAACCCTTATCTTCTAAGAATCCATACTAAGTATCAGATCCAAGGCAAAAGAATGATAAGGGGTTAAGTGACTTGCCCAGGATCACATAGCCAGGAAATAGCTGAGGCCACATTTAAACCCAGGACCCTCTGGGTCTCCTGATCTGGCTCTCAATCCCCTGAGCTACCTAGCTGTCCCCATAATCTAAATGATCTAAAAGTCATTGTGATAAACAGTTAAACATTGAATTTGGATTCAGAGGACCTGGGTTCAAAAGAGGACTCTGCTAATCTTTAAAATGAGGATGGGTCAGAAATCTTCCTATTTCTAAATCTAAGATCTCATGGTTTCTTTTTCTTCAGCTTGGTTACCACCCTTGTTTCAAATTTATCACTTCTAACTTAGCCTACTGTAATTGCCTCTTAACTAGAAGTCTGGTAAGATTAGATTCCCTCTTCTCTAGTTTATCCTTTAATGCAGTTGCCAAAATATCTTTCATATTGATAGGTCTGACCATTGATTTCACTTTTCTGCTCAGAAACTTTTAGTAGCTCACTATTGCCTATAGGATATTATAGAAGTTTCTGCTTACATTCACATTTAAGGACTTTTATAATCTAGCTTTAGCCTACCTTTCCAGCCTTATGTCATATTATCCCTTTCATGCACACTTCAACTCTAAGTCAAACTACAGTACTAGCTATTTTTCAGTCTTTTTCTGTCCTTTACCCCAGTTCTGTGCACTCATGCATTTAATTCTTTACTCTTTCCTCATCTCTGCCCATTGAAATCTTTCAAGGCTTAGCTGTGGTATAGCTCTTCCCTGGTTTCCCCCCTTCCTCCAAGTAATACTCCCGCCCCCCCCCCCCCCCCCGATTTTCCTTTAGTGTCCTTCTTTCTTTTCTTTATTATGTTTTATCTTATGTATGTCCTGTGTTCCTGTGCCACCTTCTTTCTGTCCTTCCCTTCAGCACCTACTAGAATATTCATTCTTCAAGGACAGAGCTTGTTAGTCTTTTCATCTTTGTTTCCCTAGGTCTAGCACAGCACCTTGATTTATTTTAGGTGTGCAAATGTTGAGTGTCTGAGGATTGTTGGCTGATTAAACTCTTTCATTATGTAACCTTAAATGGCTCACAGTTGTCTGCTGCTAAATCAAGTCTTATGATCATAGGATTGGAGAATTTGAATTCTAAGGCGTCTTTCAATTCTAAATCTAGGATCCTCTGAATACTTAATTTATTTCATTATGTACTAATAGTATTATTTCATGTGTGTTAGTGAGTCTTCAGTGAGATTTTAAATTTCTTGAGGGGACGTAGTCTTGTCTCACAGTTTTGTAGTCCCCCTCTCATCACAAGTTAATTGATTGAAATTATTGACAAAATGATACTCCCACTACCCCATTGCATTTTTTTGTGGTTGGTGTCCCTAGATCTAGTTTATGAGCTCCTTGAGGGCAGTCAGGGTCTGTCTTTTGACTCTTTTTGTATTTCTAGGATTTAGCACAGTGCCCAGCACATAGTGGGTACTTAAAACTGTTGATTGATTACTAAACTGTATCCCTCTCTTTGCAGGTATTTTGGAGACCATTTGGGACAAGCACAGTGTTACTGCTGCCACTCCACCACCATCCCCGACTTCAGGAGAAAGTGGTATGATCTTTAATATCATGACATTCTTTTGTTGTAAATTTATTGTCTTGGAGAGCAGTATCTTAGCCAGATCAGTCAAGATCATAACTTCCTTGACTTGTTTTCTTTTTTGCATGTGTCTTAACTCCTTATAAGGAGCTACAATAGAAATATATAGAACCATCAATTTAGAGCCATAATACTCTGTAGAAATTTTGTAGTCCAGTTTATTTTATAAATGGGGAAACTTGTTCCAGGGCATACAGATAGTCACTGGTAGAGCTGAGATTCAAGTTCAGATTTTCTGCTTCCCAAAACTTCAGCAAAAACTTTATTTCCTCCTATTACATCCTAATATTCCCATTATTACATCTAAAAATGTCTCCTCTTCCATTTTTGTTTTTGATAATAGAATTCATTTAATTCTGAATTTTTAGCCCTGGTGGTCGTGATACCTCTAGACTTATGCTTTCCTTTATCAATCTTGCCATACTGTCTTTCCTCTGCTGAAGCTAGTAAGTTGTGAGATTGACAAATCAGTTTTGTATCTTTACACTGAAACTGCTAAATGGTAGCTGCCTAAGAAATTGACCTTTTAATGTGCACTGTACTTTCTGTCCTTCTGTTAGCTCAGAGAAAGACCTGCAGATAGTCAAAGCAGATTGGGACATTGTGAGGAGTGTCACCTATTTTGTTTTTACTTCTCATACCAGTTTTGGGTTGCATATAATTTGAATAAAAACCTGTGCCTTTGTAGAAATGGTTAATATTCTGTGAAGTTTGACTGACCCTTCAAAATTATACTTATTTCACAAGTAAAGCGACCATTTTTAAGAATAGGTAGAAAGAAGAAATTCTGTGTCTGAGCATTTCTTGTATTTACACTAAGTGGTCATAAAAAGCTTTTCAAGTAGAGTAGTACTTCCTGTGAATTGGCACATATTTCTTCCTTTATGATAGAACTTGATATGTTTTATTAGAATTATTTTTTCATTTTTCTCCATAAGAAAAAGACCTTGTTAAAATAAGACAACTTGATCTCAAATTGTTCAAATTGGCCTTGCATCTGAAAGATGAAGTTTTGAGAACCTTATAATAAAAAAAAAGTATAACAAAGTTTTTGAAGATTGCTTCTAGTGTAGTTATTTATTTGCTCTTAACTCAGTTTATCAAAGTTCCATTACATTGAAAAGCAGTTCACTTTAGAGAGATTTTGTTAAGGTATTGCAGGAAAATTAGTTCTACAGTTAGTAATACTAATGAGCTTTTTATTTTGGGATATTTTTATTTTAGGATATTTTTATTTTAGGATATTTTAGGATATTTTAATATAGTTTAAAAAAGATTCACAAGATTATTTGATAGAAGAAAAAAATAAAAGAAACATGGGTTTTAAAATCAACAATTTTGGTTTCTTTTATTTTTTTCTTCTATCAAATAATCTTGTGAATCTTTTTTAAACTATATTAAAATATCTATCCTAAAATAAAAAGCTCATTAGTATTACTAACTGTAGAACTAATTTTCCTGCAATACCTTAACAAAATCTCTCTAAAGTGAACTGCATTTAGAAATGCTCTTAAATTCTTTTTGTAGTTTGCAAAAGGAAATATTTTTAGTAGTGTGGCCTGGCTTTCAAATTAGATTTATCTTTTGGTGCATTAATGCAGACGTGTCATTAACATTGATTCTAACAATTAACTTGACTAAATTTTTTTTTAAATGGAAAAACTATGTACTAGTCTTCTTTTAGTGGTATATGCTCATTACTAAGTAGTTATGTTTAAAGAAACCCATAATCCTTGTAGCATGTGACAAAATTTTAATTTGTTACCACTTGAATTTTATGATTGTTTGATATATTAAGTGTAAGTATGCAAGTAGATATTTTTATATACAGACAAAATTAAGTCATAACAGAAAATAGATGTTTTTTCTACTTAAAATTTGTTTCGAATCTTGAATTTAGTGCAGTATAGTTTGAGGAACTGGTCTAAATAACAGGCCAAAGGAGTTATGTAATCCCATGTTCTCTTCCTCCTTTTAAAAAAGAGAAAACAAAAACTCACTCTGCAGCATTTCCCAAAAGTAAGCTTTTCAAATGAGGTCATTAGACCTTGCTTCATCATTTGATCACAATGCTGATGACTTAACATTTCTCTTTAAAAATATGCTTAACTAGTTGCACATTTTTTTGGTCTGTCAAAATACTAAGTTAAATTATGTAACTTGGAGAAGATTGAGTTTTTCTCCTACCATAGATCCAATTATAAAGGATAGTATGTGTTATTTTCTTTCTAAGACTAAGGAAATTGATGTTCTGAGAAGTACTTGTCATTTGTAGAAATAAACTGAATTTTACTTAAAAGAAACCTACCAAATGTAAGAGCTTGGCTCTATTTAGATTCTGGTTTAGTTTGTAGCTATGTCAATTTTGGCTTGTGGATGCACTTTATCTAATTTCTAGTGTACATTTTTTTTTAGACTCTTACCTTCCATCTTAGAATCAATACTGTGTATTGACTTTAAGGTAGAAGTTTGGTAAGGGGTAGGCAGTGGGGGTTAAGTGACTTGAGAAGGGTCATATAATTAGGAAGTTTCTGAGGTCAGATTTGAATTGAGGACCTCCCATCTCTAAACTTGGCTCTTGATCCACTGAGCCACCTAGTTACCTCTTTATATTCTTTTTAAAATAGTAATTTTTCTGATTTTAAGTATAGAACAGAGCATGAAAGCTGACCTGTGGAGCTGAAGGATAAGCCCTAGCTAGCCATTGATAAAGCTGGCTATAGTAAAAGCAGGATGTAATAGGAGGAATATTTTTATTGGCTAAGCCATAGGAGAATTCCTTAATTTTTTTCTTGTCAGAGTCTTTCTCTGATGCTCATCATAGCAAATGAAAACAGAGCCTCTAATCTTTTTAGATGAGATTTCAGGTTCAAAAGAATGAACACTGAGATATTTTTGAAAGAACAAAAATGAAAAGATGAGTTCCTCCTGCTGGAAACTTTACTATAATAGATACCGGATCAGGATTCATAACCATTGTACTTTTCCTTTCCATTTCCTCCCTTCAAATGACGGAGGAATTTTATGACACCTAAAGTGTCTTTCCTTTTTCCTGATTTGCTTCCTTTTGTTGTAGTCATCTATGACATTTGCTTCCTGCTGTAGGATAGATTTCTCCCTTCCTCTTTTTTTTTTAAAATATTATTTTATTTAGTCGTTTTCATACATTATTCACTGGAAACAAAGATCGTTTTCTTTTCCTCCCCTCCCCACCCCCCCCCCCCCCCCCCGCCTTTCCCTCTCCCATAGCCGACGCATGATTCCACTGGTTATCACATGTGTTCTTGACTTGAACCCATTTCCCTGTTGTTGGAGTTTGCATTATAGTGTTCATTTAGAGTCTCTCCTCAGTCTTATCTCCTCCAACCCTGTAGTCAAGCAGTTGCTTTTCAGCGGTGTTTTTACTCCCACAGTTTATCCTCTGCTTGTGGGTAGTATTTTTTTTTAGATCCCTGCAGATTGTTCAGGGAAATTGCATTGATACTAATGGCGAAGTCCATCACCTTCGATTGTACCACAATGTATCAGTCTCTGTGTACAATGTTCTCCTGGTTCTGCTCCTTTAGCTCTGCATCACTTCCTGGAGGTTGTTCCAGTCTCCATGGAATTCCTCCACTTTATTATTCCTTTGAGCACAATAGTATTCCATCACCAACATATACCACAATTTGTTCAGCCATTCCCCAATTGTCTCCCTTCCTCTTGATGACACTATTTATTTAAAAACTTTAAGATATACTTTTTCACAGGTTCAAACCTGTATATCTCTCTGCTAGTAAAGAGATTCTCTATGTTGATAGTCATTATGAGTCATCATGACTGACAGTCATTACCTAGTAAACCTTTTGATGGTACAACTTCTCTGAACTTAGCTAGGATAATTCTAGCTAAGACAATAGATACATATCCAATTATAGACTCTGGTCTTGAATCTTTTCTTGGCTGGGGAGACAAGGTCAGAGTGTGAGCCCTTTTGGCATAGCCCTCCAGAACCTAGATTTATTTCTCTTCTACTCTGAGTCAGAAGACTAGGATTTAAATGGAGGTTAATGTTTATCATTTTTATATATTTGTTTACTATCTCCTCTGAGAAGCTACCTAAAAAGTAGTAGCATTAAAAAAATTTTTTTTTAATCTATGCCTTCTGCCGTTGGATTAATACTATGTATTGGTTTTAAGGCAGAAGAGTGGTAAGGGCTAGGCAATGGGAGTTAAGTGACTTGCCCAGGGTTACCTAGCTAGGAAGTGTCTGAGACCAGATTTGAACCTAAGACCTTTCTTCTCTAGGTCTGGCTCTCAATCCACTGAGCTACCAGCTGCCCCCTTCAATTTTTTAAAAATTTCAAACTTAGACACCAAATAAAGTTGGTATTTTATAAACATCGAACAGAAAGAAGACTCTATATGAATTTGTAAATCTCTTATGTACTAGTACTACTTGCTTTTCTTTTAAAATATGTAACAAATTTGACATGTAACTTTCAGAGCTGTCATACATGTCTGATTTTTTTATCTGTCCTTTTCTTGGCATTAAAATTTTTTTGTTAAATTTTTTTCAATATTTTTGCAATAAAAATTATTCTGGCTTGCTTCATTTCACTCTGTATCAGATCATACAAATCTTTTTTTCACAAAATATCATATCATTTTTTACCACACAATTGTTTTCCATTATGTTTATATGTAGGGGTTAAAATTAAGGTTGGACTAAATATAAGAGAATGTGGTCGCCTAAATTAATATATTTCAAGTCAAATGACTTTTTAGCAGCTTTATTTATAAAATAGAGGGAAAGAATAAAGCAGAAAAATGAGAAAGAGGGTAGAGAAGATATCTCTCCTATCATGCTAGATAAGTACTTTGGCCTGGTTTGAACCAGACAGGGCTTGTTAACCCTTGACTGGAGGACTGTTTAGCTGGAAGAGCCAGTGGTGAATAACCATGTGGCCTCCTCCGGCAGTTAATCTCTCTAGAAGCTAGGAAAGAAGTTAGGCTTTTCACCCACCCACGTGGTAGTCCGAAGGGGAAAATCTAAGAGCTGTCTTACTAAATGCAGTTCAAGTGCCAGAGTCCCAGCTCCTCCGTGATCCAGTTTTAGGACAAAGAAAAGTGGTCATAGGAAGTTTTCGCCACTTTTAAAGACCCTTCTTTGCGTCATTTCCTGTGCCTTCCCCCATTTTACAGGGACCAATAGTAGTCTATAACTTTGCTTAGGACTGCCCAAGGGATGGTCCTTTCCCTCTGTTTTGTTTCTGAGTTGTCACCCACTTTAGCATGTGGGTTGCGGACCTCCCCCACTTAGGCATTAATTAGGATGTATACACTTCTGGTGATTAAATTTAAAAGTAGGTGAGGGGAGAGTTAATCACATCTTCACATATATAACAATTTGTTTAGTTATCCTCCAGTGCAGAGCATCTCCTTAGTTTCCAGTTCTTTGCCACCACAAAAAGAGCTGCTGTAGTTGTTTTTGTATATTTGGGTCTTTCCCCTCTTTAACTGCATTTATTTTTGTTTGTGTAACATCTTTTATGTAATCAAAACATATTTTTATCTTTTGTGATTCTCCCTCTTAGTTTTAGTCATAAACTCTTTTGTCCATAAATTTTTAATGTAATTTTTTCCTTGCTCATCTAATTTATTTATGATGCTAGCTTTTCCTTGTGAATCATTGATTTGGAACTTACCATGAATAGTAGTAGTTCCTTGATAGGTTTGGGAGAAACAGACCAATTTATGTGTTCAGAAGCTGTTGTGCCCTTTTGGAGGAGCTTTCTCTCCATAAGGACTTGATTTATGGCTATTTTTTGCTATTCACAACAAAATAATTGTCATGTTTATTGAGGGTTTCCTTTTAGGCAGTCAACTTTTCTTTGCCTGTCTGCTGTTTTTGGTAGTCATCTACCCTATCACTTGTTTTCTTATGTCTCTATGCTCCCTCACATGCTTTTCATCTTTGCATCCTACCATATTGAGGAACACAAAGGAATGATATTGAAAGTGAAACCAGCTTAACTTTGCAAAAGTTGCATGCTGTAATCATTTTTTTTATTTGGGAATAGTTATTTTATTTTTAAAACCCTTATCTTTTGTTTAAGAATTGATACTATGTATCAGTTCCAAGGCAGAAGAGTGGTAAGGGGTAAGCAATTGGGGTTAAGTGACTTGCCCAGGATCACATAGCTAGGAGATGTCTGAGGCCTAATTTGAACCTAGGACTTCTTGTTTCCAGGTCTGGCTCTCTATCCACTGTACAACCTAGCTGCCCTTGGAGGTGGTTATTTTTCACTAGTCACATAACCATTATGTGTAATGCTATCTAGAATATTTCCCCTGTACATATTACTAAGACTAGGATAACAGCCAGGTCTATATGACTGATGTTTGAAGATAAAATATATCCTGGAGACTTGGGAAATATGCATTAGGTTTATATGGTCTTTAAAGTTCCTTCTGCCTTTAACTTAAAAAATATATAATTGTTATTTTGATATTTATTTTCAAACATGGCCCTCCTGTAGCCATCCCTTATAACAAAGAATTTAAAAAAGAAAAACAGCAGTGCCATAAACCTAAATGAATACAGAATCTGTTAGTATATGCAGTGTTCTACACCCATATTCCCCCCACCTATCCAGTGAAAGGGAGAGGAAGGTGCATATTCTCAGTTTTTCTTTGGGAACAGGCTTGGTTGTTAAGAAGTAATCAATTTCTTTTTTTGGACTTTGTTTTTACATTGTTTTCTTAATTCTACTTCTCTATGCATCAGTTTTCATGCCTTCATATTCTTCTCTTATGGTCTTCATATATCTTTCTAATGCTTCAGTAATATTACATTACATTTGTGTTATCCATTTATTTAGCCATTCTTCAATCAATACATTTCTGTTTTGTTTCTAGTTCTTTCTTTGCTACTACAAACAATTCTGCTATATAAAGATATTTTTTTGTATGTGAAGCCTTTCTTTTTTATCTTTGATCTCTTGGGTATATATTCTTATTAGTAGATCTCAGAGTCATTGAGGACAGACATTTTATTTACTTCTGCATAATTCTAAAGTATTTTCGAGAATTTCTGGACCAATTTAGCATTCTGTCAATAGCATGTTAATCTGCCTGCCTTATGACAATATCTCCAATAGTGACCAGTCTCATCTTTAATCATTCTTGCCAATGAATGCTGTGTATGAGGTGAAAATCCAGAGTAGTTTTGTTTGTATTTCTTTTAATAGTGATTTTGAGCAATATTTAATTTGGTTGATAATAGCTTGCAATTTGAGAACTTTTGTTTTCACTACCCATCCTGAATTTTGCTTCATTTTATATTTTATTTATTTATATTTATATTCTTTTATTTGTTGTTACTCATGCCTCTAGTGAAAGTGAACTTGAGAGTATTTGGGGCATCCAGTGAGTACATGTACTCATTTGTGCACTAATTTTCTTTATTTTTAGATGTTGAAAGGAGTGAGAACTATCAGGAAATATCCTCCCTTTGCAGTTTTAGAAACCCCAGTTCTGGGATGAATGGATAGTATTCATACTTGGACAGAATTATATTCTCAACAAACATTTTAAAATAGTAGTATGTCCCTTACCTTTTGTCTTGGAATCAATACTATGCAGAAGAGTGGTAAGGGCTAGGCAATGGGGGTCAAGTGACTTGCCCAGGGTCACACAGCTAGGAAGTGTCTGAGGCCAGATTTGAATCCAGGACCTCCTGTCACAAGGCCTGGCTCTCAATCCCCTGAGCCACCCAGCTGCCCCCCAATAATAGTCATATTATGATTCTTTGTAGTATGAGCCATATGTTAAGCATATTAAAATGGTGGTTAAATCTTTGTTAAAAAAACTTAAATATTAATTTTAAAATAGCTTTTGTATGACTGTCCTGTGCAAACTTGTTCTTCCTCAGTCTATAAGGTTGAATTTTAATTGGTAAATAACACCAGAAGATAAAAATATCATTCAGCTGTGAGGAATGCCAGGCAAAGTCTGAATTTCTCTGGAGAAATTCTTTGGATCAGATTTCATTTTTGATAAACATCATTATAGTTGAATTGTTAACTTTGGTTAAGTTTGCATTAAAAATGTGGCATACAGTGTTAATAAAAGCAAAGTTCTATTTAAAGGTAGCAGTAATGTTACCACTTTGATGACAGATTGGTAGATTTTATTCATAGCTTAATAGAAATTTTTAGAGTGGGAAGGGCCTTTCACAGAGCATCAGGTCTAGGTATTTCATTTTACAAAAGAAAAGTCAGGCCCAGAAAAAGGAAATGACTTGCCAAAGGTCAAAAAATGAATTAGTGATAGAATTATAACTAGATTCTCTTTTCATTACATTGTGTTACTTTCAAGTTGAAATTGTTTGTGGTTGATATCTATTGTATGTGTTGTTTAGTTGAATGGAATTCCTTTTGCATTTATTTTTCTTTGTAAATGGTTCACATTAAATTGTAATTATACATGAGGCCTGTCTTGGTTTTTTGTAGCATTCTGATTTTCCTTACAGCTATAATTTTTGCTTCATGTAGTCACATTTCCTTTTAAAATCTAGCTGCTTCAAGGAGATTTCAATTTTAGTGGAGATAAAGGTTCTGGAGATATAAAGGAACTTCTATTCCTTGGTTTTATTATTTTTTTTTCTGTTTTTCTTCAGCATGGATTTTGTATATGTGTACTCAGTCTTGTTCAGCTACTTCTCCCCCGGGTCAGGATGTTAAAGTGCCATTTCCATGTCTGTGTATAATAAAGCCAGGTCCTGATTAGTGCAAAGGATCCCTTAAAGTGGTCATAATATTCAGATTAATATTGACTATTTCCATCGGACTGGAGCTAATTATTATATTTTATTTCAATGTAACTTTGGATAGTTCGAATTAGAATTCTTATAGCTACTTCAGAGGATTCATTATTCATATTAATCAGAACCTAGCTGTGCATTATGTGTTGAGGTGATGGAGTCCAGAGGAGATGGAGTCCAAAGTATTGGTTCCACTTCCATTGATGAGAATAGATTGCTATACAAATGTTGGTATATCTGTGTATTTTCTGTTTATTATATTTTCACTTAAAATGCTATTGGGATGATATTTTGTAATTTAGTTCCATCCTATGTTTTAAACAGAATGATTTCCCACCTACTTTTGCTGTTTTGTTAGGTAATAATGCAAATAATCTTCCACTGTTCCCTCCCACCATATTTTGTAAATAAGTTTATATACTCTAAACTAGCGTTGGCCTTGATTGCAGTAAATCTTCTTAGTAAGAAGAACAAGTATTTGCTCCAACAGGTGGTTTCTAGGCTTTGGTTTTCCTTTTGCTTTATATCAGTGAAACTTCTTTAAGAATGGTTATTTGTATGAGAACATTTCTGTAGAAGTTTGACTAGAATAGAGTAGTTACCATAAGACAGAATTCTTAGTCAATAAATTAATAATCTCTTAGTTAAATGAAGAGAGATGGCAGCCAAGGGCAACAGTAGTTTAAGATATGAAGAACAGGGTGAAGACACAGATCAAAATATGTTTGCAGAAAGTGGGCTCCATGTAAGGCTGCATGAAGCCTTTAGAGATGAAATGGAAAGACCACAATTCAGATGAGAAAGGGCATAGACAGACAGCTCTGTCAGTGTTTGTATAAAAAGTTCTTTTCTCTGTAGGTGATAATCAAGTGACATAACTGGGTCCCTTCCCATCTCTAGTGTGCTTCATGAAGGTGTAGTGATGCTACTGAAGCAAAAAGAGGTGACAAGGCTGGAGAAGACTATTCCTAGAGATGGAAAAGACGCAGTCTTTTACAGTACTGAGAGATCAGTTTTGAAGATAGCAGAAAAGAGGGATGGAATAATAGGGAAAAAAATCATACATAGTTTTACTACTGATAAAAATCAATGTAACATTTCCTTTTTTATGGAATGCAAAATTTAGTAGTAATGACTCACTTTTTTTAGTACTTTTTAAATGATCATTTCAATTTTTTTTTTGGTTTATCATTTTTTTTAATATATTTTATTTGATCATTTCCAAGCATTATTCGTTGAAGACATAGATCATTTTCTTTTCCTCCCCCCCCCCCACCCCCCGTAGCCGACGCATAAGTCCACTGGGCATTAGATGTTTTCTTGATTTGAACCCATTGCTTTGTTGATAGTATTTGCATTAGAGTGTTCATTTAGAGTCTATCCTCTGTCATGTCCCCTCAACCTCTGTATTCAGGCAGTTGCTTTTTCTCGGTGTTTCCACTCCCATAGTTTATCCTTTGCTTATGAATGGTGTTTTTTTCTCCTGGATCCCTGCAAGTTGTTCAGGGATATTGCACCGCCACTAATGGAGAAGTCCATTACGTTCGATTATACCACAGTGTATTAGTCTCTGTGTACAATGTTCTCCTGGTTCTGCTCCTCTCGCTCTGCATCACTTCCTGGAGGTTGTTCCAGTCTCCATGGAACTTCTCCACTTTATTATTCCTTTTAGCACAATAGTACTCCATCACCAACATATACCACAGTTTGTTCAGCCATTCCCCAATTGATGGGCATCCCCTCGTTTTCCAGTTTTGGGCCACCACAAAGAGCGCAGCTATGAATATTTTTGTACAAGTCTTTGTGTCCATTATCTCTTTGGAGTACAGACCCAGCAGTGCTATGGCTGGGTCAAAGGGTAGATATTCTTTTGTCGCCCTTTGGGCATAGTTCCAAATTGCCCTCCAGAATGGTTGGATCAATTCACAACTCCACCAGCAATGAATTAATGTCCCTACTTTGCCACATCCCCTCCAGCATTCATTACTTTCCTTTGCTGTAATGTTAGCCAATCTGCTAGGTGTGAGGTGATACCTCAGAGTTGTTTTGATTTGCATCTCTCTGATTATAAGAGATGTAGAGCACTTCTTCATGTGCTTGTTAATAGTTTTGATTTCTTTATCTGAGAACTGCCTATCCATTTCCCTTGCCCATTTATCAATTGGAGAATGGCTTGATTTTTTGTACAATTGATTTAGCTCATTATAAATATGAGTAATTAAACCTTTGTCAGAGGTTTCTATGAAGATTTTTTCCCAATTTGTTGTTTTCCTTCTGATTTTAGTTATATTGGTTTTGTTTGTACAAAAGCTTTTTAGTTTGATATAGTCAAAATTATTTATTTTACATTTTGTGATTCTTTCTATATCTTGCTTGGTTTTAAAGCCTTTCCCCTCCCAAAGGTCTGACATGTATACTATTCTGTGTTTACCCAATTTACTTATGGTTTCCTTCTTTATGTTTAAGTCACTCACCCATTTTGAATTTATCTTGGTGTAGGGTGTGAGGTGTTGATCTATTCCTAGTCTCTCCCACACTGTCTTCCAATTTTCCCAGCAGTTTTTATCGAATAGTGGATTTTTGTCCCAAAAGCTGGGATCTTTGGGTTTATCGTATACTGTCTTGCTGAGGTCGCTTTCCCCCAGTCTATTCCACTGATCTTCCTTTCTGTTTCTTAGCCAGTACCAAATTGTTTTGATGACTGCTGCTTTGTAATATAGTTTAAGGTCAGGGACTGCAAGGCCCCCATCATATGTGTTTTTTTTTTCATTATTTCCCTGGATATCCTTGATCTTTTGTTCTTCCAAATGAACTTTGTTATGGTTTTTTCTAAATCAGTGAAGAAGTATTTTGGTAGTTCAATGGGTATGGCACTAAATAGATAAATAAGTTTGGGTAGGATGGTCATTTTTATTATATTGGCTCGTCCTATCCATGAGCAGTTAATGTTTTTCCATTTGTTCAAGTCTAGTTTTAGTTGTGTGGCGAGTGTTTTGTAGTTGTGTTCATATAGTTCCTGTGTTTGTCTTGGGAGATAGATTCCTAGGTATTTTATTTTGTCTAAGGTGATTTTGAATGGGATTTCTCTTTCTAGTTCTTGCTGCTGAGCTGTGTTGGAGATAAATAGAAAAGCTGATGATTTATGTGGGTTTATTTTGTATCCTGCAACTTTGCTAAAGTTGTTGATTATTTCAATTAGCTTTTTGGTTGAATCTCTAGGATTCTTTAAGTAGACCATCATGTCATCTGCAAAGAGTGATAACTTGGTCTCCTCCTTGCCTATTTTGATGCCTTCAATTCCTTTATCTTCTCTAATTGCTACTGCTAGTGTTTCTAGTACAATGTCAAATAGTAGAGGTGATAATGGGCATCCTTGTTTCACTCCTGATCTTATTGGGAATGCATCTAGTTTATCCCCATTGCAGATGATATTAGCTGTTGGTTTTAGATATATACTGTTTATTATTTTTAGGAATGACCCTTCTATTCCTATGCTTTCTAGTGTTTTTAATAGGAATGGGTGTTGTATTTTATCAAAGGCTTTTTCTGCATCTATTGAGATAATCATGTGGTTCTTGCTAGTTTGCTTGTTGATGTGGTCAATTATGTGGATGGTTTTCCTAATGTTGAACCAGCCCTGCATCCCTGGTATGAATCCTACTTGATCATGGTGAATGATCCTTCTGATCACTTGCTGGAGTCTTTTTGCTAGTATCCTATTTAAGATTTTTGCATCTATATTCATTAGGGAGATTGGCCTATAGTTTTCTTTCTCTGTTTTTGACCTGCCTGGTGTTGGAATCAGTACCATGTTTGTGTCGTAAAAGGAGTTTGGTAGAACTCCCTCTTTGCTTATTATGTCAAATAGTTTGTATAGTATTGGGATTAACTGTTCTCTGAATGTTTGATAGAATTCACAGGTGAATCCATCAGGCCCTGGGGATTTTTTCTCAGGAAGTTCTTTGATGGCTTGATGGATTTCAATTTCTGATATGGGATTATTTAAGAATTCTATTTCCTCTTCTGTTAGTCTAGGCAGTTTGTATTTTTGTATATATTCATCCAGATCATTTCAACTTTTAAGGTTTTCAAAGAAATTGTGCTCATAACCACTCTCTGAGATGAGAAAACTGAGGCCCTGAAAGATTAAGTGTCTTGACCAGAGTCTCTCAGACAGTAAGTGTGTGGTGAGGACAGAGATCTGAGATATCTTCTGGTTCCAAGCTCAGCACTTCGGCTATTATGTGACACTGCTTTAAGGCATGTGGGGTGGGGGGGTAGGTTTGGAGAAGTGGAAGTGGATATGTACACTTCATAGTACAAAATGTGAGCATCAAAGCATAATATTTGAAATCCAAAGAAGGAAAGTTTCCTTTGTCTAGGATATGGGGAATAATTCATGGAGATTGCTTTGAACTGGGTTTCGAAGGATGGGTTAGGAATTTAACCACAGGAAATATGGGAGTAAGCATTCTGGGCATAGTGCATAGGCAAAGACACAGGAGTGATAAAGGTTTAGATGTATATGGGAAATGATGTGTATTGGCTAGTATATGATATATATATGTCACGGGGGGATAATGTGACATACAGCTGGAAAGGTAGGAGGGTAGGAGAATGAAATGGTTTGTCATGAACATACAGAACTAAAAATTATTTCAAGGAAAAATCAGAATTAGTTTTCTTTGTTATACTAATAATTTTTAAAAATTTCATGTTTTATTTTAATCTTATTAATTTTGAATATGTATTCTCAGGAGGAAAAACTAGCATGTGTAATAATTTTAGAAACTGATTGAGAATGGTTATATTATTGAATTGTTTTTATTCTGTAATGATGATTTGGGTGTAGAGTCTTTTTCAATTTTTCCCCCCCTAAATTTTCAGGTGATCTGTTAAGTAACCTGTTGCAGAGTCCTAGCGCAGCCAAACTGTTAAATCAGCCAATCCCTATCCTTGATTCAGAGAGTGAGTATATCTGTTCTCTGGCTTTGGAGTGCCTGGCCCATCTCTTCAGCTGGATTCCTCTGTCAACCAGCATCACCCCATCCCTTCTTACCACGATATTCCACTTTGCTCGATTTGGCTGTGACATTCGGGCCAGAAAGATGGCGTCAGTCAATGGCAGCAATCAGAACTGTGTCCTTGGTCAGGAACGTGGCAGACTTGGTGTTTTGGCCATGTCTTGCATCAATGAACTCATGTCCAAGAACTGTGTGCCTATGGAATTTGAAGAGTATTTACTGCGAATGTTCCAGCAGACTTTTTACCTCCTGCAGAAAATCACCAAGGATAATAATGCTCATACAGTGAAGAGCAGACTAGAAGAACTAGATGAAAGGTAAGAGAAAGAAACCATAGTAGAGTAAGAATTATGTACTCAGAAAAGGTTATTATGGTTCATTGCTCTTGTGCATAGCGTCTTTAATCCTCTTTGATTTCAGAATTTGGAGCTCCAAAAGAAGAGCAGAAAGGTAGGTGTTTGTGGTAAGTATAGGTCTCACTGTAGCTCAAAGGGCTGGGGTGGATAAGGGGAAAGGGACTGATTTTGACAAGTGATTGTGGTGGTTCTAGGTTTTGTTGTATTTCCCATATTCCTCCCCCTCCTCTTTCCTCCTCTTCCTTTCTCCCTTACTTATTTGACTACAGGTATAAGGTGGTTCGAGAACTGAAACTGCCCCTCATTCATAGCCAGGAACATCAGAAGAGGCACATGGAGGTACAGGAATATTACAATCTGCCCTTTTTCAGTTGGTGTTGCCTTTTAGTTTTTAGCTTTTTTTTTTGGTACGTAAAAGGAAGTGGCCAGGACAAAGAAGTAGTCTCAGTTTTATGAATATTAAATCTTAGTGAATTGTCACCAAAAGATAGACACATTTACATGGAAAAGTTTACACCTTCTTTATCATTCTTTTGAATGAAACCCAGAAATAAGACCATGGGTCTTTATTTTTCCTTTTGCCTACCTCCCCTTTAAAAATCCAGTTGAGGATAAATGGAAGCACTTTGAGTCAGGGTCTAATTCTTTCTTTCCCTTGCAGTGGGATGTCAGTTATGTATCTTGCACCTTTCATGAACAAGATGCTACACTGCTGTGTAAAGGCAAGAGGGAAATTGGATGCTTATTTTAAGAACATTCATGTTGAGTGTGTTTGGAAGCCTCCAAGTGGGTGTTTTATATTGAACTAGTAGGCATTTACAGATTGCCTGGAAGCAAAAATGCTTATTACTTTAGCTAATTTCCCAGGCCAATTTTGATTATTATATCCAGTTGAGGAATTTGTGTCCTTTTAATTACCATTAGCAGTTTTGTTTTATGAGGTTGTTACTGTATGATATGTAAATATACATGCATGGAGTTGTGTAATTTAGAGATTAGTTTGAAATTTTGAATATTGATTATATAAGCTTAATTTTATTAAGTTAAGAGAAATAAAACTGGTGTAAGAATATACTGTCTATCTATTCCAAATATTAAACTTTGTATACATGTGGAAATAATTCATATCCTGTTAGGGTAATAAAGTTCTTTCCTTCTAATTTGATATGCTTTGAATTAGCAACTTGACTAATCAAGTGTACCAGTGCTTTCTTGAAACAGTTTTTCCAATATTTTCTTATTTTAATTAGAAAGGCTTTCTAATGCTGCTCTAATTATTTATAATAAGTCAGTGAAAAGATAGTTGTCATGTTGTAATTTAAGTTGAAATGGTATTCTCTAAGATATCTTACTTTTTTCTTTGAGTTCATTATTTTTGTCTTCTCAGTTTTTACTATGAGACATGCCATTAAAAATAAGTTGCCAAATCTGGCCTCAGACACTTCCTAGCTGTGTGATCCTCCTGGGCAAGTTACTTAATTTCAACTGCCTAGCTTTTATTACTCTTCTGCCTTGGAACCGATACCTAATATTGATTCTAAGACAGAACGTAAGGGTTTAAAAAATAAATTAATTAACAAATAAATTGGCTTGTGTATTACTCTTAGGACAGTGCTGTTGTCATAGCCTGAGCTTAGATCTACATAAAAAATCATAGTAGTTTATGTGTATATGAACTTTAAAGTTAACTTTTTTTGCTTCCTTTGATTTTGTATTTCAATCATATGCTTCCAGTTGCACTGTGAAAGGCGAGCTCTGCATGTACAGACAGGTGATATGAAAAATACTGTGTGCTTGCTTTATGACTCTTCTGAGTCTGTTATAACAAATTCTAAAAAAAAAAAGATAGTCAATTTTCAGTTGTTCAGAAGCTGCTTAACTGGGTTCTTTGCTTCTATTCTATCTCTTTACAATTTCTTGTCTCTTAACTCTTCCACTGTTCATTAGCACCTGTACCAGAAGGTGGGCAAGGGAAGGAAAATGAGGTGAATGAAGATTAGTTAGTATTGTTGCTTGATCAGGTTTATTTAATTTTTTAATAAAGAGGTTGGCCTGGACTTTAATGAGGTTTTTGTATTGTACTGTATTTGTTTGTGCATTCAATCTCTGTGCTCCATTAGTTTGCATGACTGAGAATTGAGTGTATTTTCTAAGGAACAAAAAATTGAAATGCTTTAAATATACACATACAAATTTAATATAGAAGGAGCTAGATTAGGGTGGAGGAGGTTCCACTCTTGATCGATTGGAGAGGGACCTTTAGACAGATCTCTTTACTTGAGTAATATAAAAGGAGGAATTTTACCTATTCAGTACATCTGGAGATTCTGATGAAAGGGACAAATAACAGCATAAAAATACTATTGATGTTAGCCTTCCTAAATATTTGGTTCAGTGATCCATTCAGCCTTTTTCCTTATGAAATAATTAATACCGTATAACTTGTAAATACTTTTATTTCTATGTATGTTTTCTAGAATTAATATGGGCCCTAAAATAAGGCATGGCCAACCATGATCAAGTTGGTTAGGGTTCCTGTGACATTGGTCATCTCAGATGGCCTGAGAACTGAGTAAAGTGAAGTTGTACCTACTATTGACTGCAGTTAGAGATTTCTTTTACTAGTAGACTTGCCTGATTCTAGGACAGATGATTCTTTGTATCTTTTTAATTAACACTAAAAAAAAAGTTATCCATCTCATTTTCCAATCACCTTTTGGTATTTAGGGGCTTGAAATGACAGTTTCTGAATGTGAGAGTGATGTGCTGTGCGTTTAATCAGAGGATTTTGTTATCCTTGTTGTTTTGGCACATGCTTATCTATGAAATGGTCATAGGAGTATCTTTGGATTTGGGGTTGGGGTAGCATCATACAGTGGAACAAATACCGAATTGGGGATGGGGTGGGAAATCTAAGAATCTGAGTCTGTCTCATTCCTGCAATTAGTGAGCGAGTCAGTCATTTCACTTCTTGAGTACTCCCAGATTCCTGACTCTGTGAGCTCTAAGGTCCTTTTCAGACTCTAATGTTATGATTTTATAAAATGACAGGTTGTTACATCTTTCTAAGTATTAAAAAATTTCATTCCTGTTGGAAAAAAAAAAAAAACTTTGGAGATAATTGGGGCATTAGATATCATCAGAAATAAAAGAACAAAATATATTTGGATTTCAAACCTAGATCTATTTTAGTAGCTTGTTAACCCTTTTGAAGATCATCAGCTTGTCTCTATGGTTTTTGATATTTATACTTTCATAATTATGCCTTCTAACTAATGAATTTTCACCTATAAATTTGAGTAAAATGCTGTTACCTTGAGTTGCTCTATACAAGTGATATGACCCACCTATCAATTGTTCACTCATTTTACTTTCATTTTATTTATATGGGTCATGCCACTTCAGTAGTTGGGGAAGTATGAGAGTAGTTGCTTATCAGAAGGCCTTATTATCTAAGCATTAAAGTTACTTTTCTGCTATGTTTCAGGTGTTAATGGAGAGAAGGGTTGCGTGTCCTGTAGGTAACTGATGCAGGCTTTTATGTTTTAAACTGAAAATATTTTGGTTAAATCAGTGTGTTTTGGTAATGTAAAAAGGATTTGGGCTGTTTAATCTTGCATTTCATTTATCTCATTAAGTTATTTCCATTGAAGGTAGACTTTGAGATTTTTACATTGTAATCTTTTTTTCTTATTTAGCTACATCGAGAAGTTTACTGACTTTCTTCGTCTCTTTGTGAGTGTCCATTTGAGGAGGATAGAATCCTACTCCCAGTTTCCTGTGGTAGAGTTTTTGACACTGTTATTCAAGTACACATTTCATCAGGTATGGCATGAAATTACAATTTTTATTTAATGTTCATTGTTTAAATAATATATTTTTACTCTTAATATTGCAAACCTAAAGTACTGCATTATGTTAACTTATTTGAAGTTCTCCCATTTTATAGTTAATGCCATTAAGTTGGAAGGGGAGAGAGAACTGAATTTTTTAAATACCTTAAAATTGGGAACTTTATAGAGCAGAGGAGTCAGGATTATAGACATGCTAGGTTCTAATCTTTCTTTAGTGTATTACTCTTCTTGAGAAAATGAATCCAGTTTTGTGAGTTCCTTCCATTCCTAGTTCCTGCACTTCTGTACTGAGTATACCTCATCATCATTATCCCCTGGTTTCTACTTCTTTGCTCCTGTTCTGACAGAAAAGGTGGATCTGCCCTAACTTTTTGCCTCTATAATCCTGTCTTCTTCCATTTCTTCCAGGAGCTTTCACCCCACATCCCATTTTTGACATCTTCATTTGTATTATTACTGTTTTCTTTTCAACTGTTGGCAAAAAAGCCTGGGTCTCTGTCTTTTTTCAAACAAAAATCAAGCTGTTTATTTTTTCTTCCTGATGAGACCACTCTACTGAATGAAACTGTTGTCTTACATGGGTTTTCTGGTTGTTCATTGTACATGACATTCCATTTCTGAGTCTGAGCTTTTTTACTGGCTGTGTCCTATATTTGGACACATTTTTGCTCTTTCTCATCATCTCTTGCCTCTTAGCATCTTTGGCTTTCTTTGTGTCTCAGTTAAAGCCTTGCTTTTTGCAAGAAGCCCTTCCCAGTCCTCTTTATTGTCATTTTTCTGAGATGATATCCAATTTATTCTGTATTTATTTCATTTGCATATAGTAGTTTGTATGATGTTTTCCCCATTAAACTCCATGCTTCTTGAGAGCAGGAATTATCTTTTGTCTTTCTATTCCTAGAACTTAGCACAGTGCTTGGCACATAGTAGGCATCCAATTGATGACTAACTGATTTAATCCATTTGTACAGGTTTTCCTGTAAAATCCAATTCATTGTTTCTTACGTTAATTATATTTATCATAATTTGTTTAGCCACATTAATTTTTTTCCCCAGTACTTTGCTATCACAAAAACCATGTTGTGATTATTTAGGTGTGAATGGATCTTTCTCCCCACCTTCCCCCCAATGTTTTGGGGGCATATACTTAATAATAGCATCCCTGGGTCAGAGAGTATAGATATTTTACTTATTTAACTCAAAATTGTTTTCCAGAATAATTGGACCAGTCCATAGCTCCATTAACACTTTATTGTTATTGCTTGTCTTTAATCAACTCCCTCTATTATTGACTTATATTTTTTGCCATATTTACCAATTTATTGTGTTCAGGGTGTAGTCTTAAGAGTCGTTTTGTCTGTATTTCTCCTTAATTTTACTTATTTGATTGTTAAATGGTCATGTCAAATGATTGTTAAATAGTTTGCAGTAGATTTCATTATTTTCTCCCTTAGATCTTCTGTTGCTCCAAATTGTCTATTTCTGTTTAGGGCACCATGACCATTATGATATGCCATTAAAAATAAACAAAACCCTTACCTTCTGCCCAAGAATCAATACTGTGTATTGGTACCAAGGCAGAATAGTAAGGGATTGGCAGTGGGGTTTAAGTGACTTGACCCAGGTCACAAAGCTAGTAGATACGCCATTTTGCAATCCTCAGCTCTTTTACAGTCTACTTTCCAGCCAAAATTGGCTTAGTTATTTGATATTTCTCTAACTCAGCATTCCATTTTCTCTTTGTTTGACTTTATTTTAGGTTATCATTTCCTGGCATTCATTTTCTTTAGGGCTCATATCAGGTGCCCCCCAGGTTTATATTTACACTCACTACAAAAAGAAGTACTTTAATTTTGTCTTCTCAGAGCTGGCATGGTATCTTGCACTTAGTGAGCATGTAATAAAAGCTTGTTGTCAGGTATCTAGTTAACATTGGATAGAGTACCAGGACTGAAGTCAAGTGAACCTGGGTTCAAATCTGGCCTATTCACTTCCTAGCTCTGTGACCAAGTCACTTAACTCCATTTGTCCTCTTAAAAAAACAACCTTATTGACTTAAGTTGAATTTGAGAACTCTACATTTCATCCAAACATGACTATACTTGTTGTTTTTGAATTCAACATTCCATATTCCACCTCCATGCATTTATATAAGCAAATATCTTATGCCTCCTGGAAAGTGCTGTGTTCAGATCTCTGTCACTCAATAAGCTTTATCTTCTTTTGTGGCTCATCTCAGGTGCTATCTTCCATAGGCAGCAGGCCTCTCCTAACTCTTCTACTCCAACTCTCCCAGTCATTAGTGCTCTATCCTTATTCAAATTACCTTGTATTTACTAATATCTGTATTTTATCTCTTAGTAGATAGACTATAAGATGCTTGATGGTAGGGACTGTTTTATTTTAGTTTTTGGAAGGCTTGTACCTTGCCACATAGTAGCCATTAGTGAATATTTATTGAATTGAATTAAATTTTTTGTAACTGCAACTAATTTCAAATAGATTTAAAAAAATATTCTTTTATGAGGTCGGAAGACATTTAGAAGGAGAAAGGAAATTCAGGATTTGGTATAACATTTGTTCAATTCTGAAGAGTTCATAGGGCATACTTGTGAGAAAAATGTTATTGAATGGTAAAGATGAATTTAGGAGGATTAGAAGGGTGAAGAATTGAAAGATTTCAACTGTAAAGGGATTTCACAGAAAAAAAAGGAAAAATAGTTATGTGTAAGAGAAGAGCACAGAGCACCATTGGTAGCTTGGAGGTCTTGGGAGGAAGATATTATTAACCTGTTGGAAATGAAGTGGGGATGTAGATAGTAGAAGTTGAAAAGGTTGAAGATGGGTATATAGAGATTGGAAGAGACAAAAATATTTGAGGAATTTTAAATAGGAACTGAGGTTCAAGAATTAGAAAGAACCATAGAAATTATATAGTCCAAAAGCTGAGGAAAATGGCACCAGAGAGAACTAATACGGCTATAATCACATAGGCATTAAGTGACAGAATTTGTAATTATGGCCCCTATTTCCATATCCAATTTTTTTTCCAGTGTAGCAAGAACATTAAGTTAAGCATTAGAGAAGAGTTTTCCAAATTAATTTTGTTTGGACTTGAAATATATTGACAACTCATAAATGGGAATGTAGGAGAATGGAATGTCCATTGGAAAAGGAGGAATTGGAGACATTTTGGAACTAAATAGGGGAAATAAAACTTATTTATATACCAAAAAATTACTACATGCTATTTTTGTTATTGTTGAATATTTCACATTTTTGAGGGAAAATGCTGATAGCATTGAACATTGAACTTTACTCATATAAGCTCTATTCTCCTTATCTAGAATTAGGACCATGGTTTGGGAAGTCAGAATTTGAGAAGAAGAGGAGTACTAAAATTAGAAAACAAGAGAGTGCATATAGGAGGATAAGGTGAAAATATTTAGAAATCTGACTCCTAGTGCAATATTAATTTTCCAGATGACTCTTAATTACTATGTAGGATAGAAAACAATTTAAGAACTAGATTTAAAAAAAATTTAAAAATTCAGTTTGAAAGTTTGAAGATAGAATTTTTGTATCTTGGAAGATATCTAGGTATGTGGCCATGAAACAAATATCTTTTTCTTTTCTCTCTCTACCTTTAGTGTGTAGCCAGCTGAGCTTCCTCCTTGTGAACTCAGCCTCCTACATTTTACTCTTTATTTTTGGTTGAGTGTGGGAGTCTATGCTCATTGTCCATCCAGAATTCTATTCAAGGGGTAGAAGAAGGGGGCATATCTCTGAAGCTTGCCCTATACTGGTATGCTTTTATATAAGTAGCCTTGTTCCCTGATTTTACTTTCAGCTTGCGTGGGAAAAGGTATAATCAAACTTCGCAGGTTTGTCTTCCTCTTAGATGAGAAGCTAAGGAGGCTTGAAGAATGCCCCATCTCTCCAGACCATCAAAGAAAAGTGTTTCTTTACAAATGGAAAAAAAAAAGACACAGGGTCACAGAATCCTCTGATTCTGAGATATCAGTGGGAAAACAAGAAAAGGGATCTTGAAGAAGCAAAAGGGAGGAATTCTGACTTGTGTCAGGAGATTGGAGGGTCAAAGATTATGACAGATGAGAAGGGAATGAGACTGTTGGGTGCCAAGCACCAGACAAGAGGGTTCTTCTCCCATGGAGCAAAGAGCTGAAGCAGCTGCATTGTGTTCCAAGGAATAATGATGTGGATCCTCAGATGTTGGCAGGTGAGCAATCATCCAGTAAAAGTAAGAAGAAGAAGAAGCAATTAATGGCAACTGTTTGTCAGCCTGATTAAAAATAGTGAGATGTGATGTCTCTCTCCAAGGGATGGATCTGGAACCACCCAGGGAAGTTCTCAAGACTTGTTTCTCTGCATAACTACTGTCCACACCTGGTGACTTTATTTGGTTACAGATGCTGATGTCGGAATAACTATAGAAAACATTCCTAAAGATTATGAAATCTTAGGAGAGAAGCAAACTTTATGGGACAGAGATGGTATTGATGTCATTGTTGTTGATCAAGGGCTTTTGAAGAGAGCAATGGATTTGGGAAGTACACAGCTGGTTAGATAGTGTCTGAGAATATGATTTGGATTTCTGAATTGGGGTTTCAAATATAGGAATAATGTGCTCTTGGCTAAAGATGGTTTGCATTTAAATATTATTGTATTTGCTTGAAGTTTAGCAAATCTGATCAAAAGGACTTTAAGTTGAAGAGGAAAGTTAAAAGAAACTATCTAGATAACCTAGAGCAGCTATAGCTCTCAAAGAAGAATAGTAGAGATATTCTGATGTTCTAAGAGATAAACATCCAAGAAAACTAATAAAGCCATAGTCTTGGATGTCTGTACAAAATATGACTAAGAAAACCAGGTGGCAGACTATCACACATACACACATACTTTGTAGGATGATACCCATGATTGGAATATGGCTCTGGAAAGGTAGACCTTATTCAAAAGGAACAGGTTAGGGAAAGAGGTTTAACAAAATGGTATATTTAGAAAATTCATGTATGTGAGGAAATCCAGAAATTGGTAAAATTTAAGAATTGGGGTTGGGAGGTGGGGAGTTTGGGAGAGAGTGTCTATGAGCTTTTGTGTGAAAATTAATGAAGGTAGAAAAAGTAGTAGTATTATGATCTGTATATACCACAGACTACCTGAACTCTAATGCTACAATGGGACTTTAATCTTATTTGTGGATATGTTCTCCAGTGATATGTTTTTTTAAAGCTGTTTTTGGGGAAAGAGGAGAATCAAAGAAAGGTTATCTTTCTGATACTTGTAGTAAATGAATATAAAAGAACAATACTGGTAAAAAATCTTCTGAACAAAACTGACTTTATTGTGAGAGCTATAAATCTCAGTTTCGATACCCTCCCAGAGAAGCTAAGCCTTATCAGCTAATAGGTATTTATATTTTATTCAAAAGATTACACAAATTCATCCCAGAAGGAGTCTGCCCAGCTGGATCTTTTTTCCCCAGTGGGACATCTTGAAAGTGGAGCAGCTTGCCCTATCTGTATGGCAACTTATGTAGCCTCTGTTCCATATATGTTGCTATAAAGACAGCCAAAATCATTCTGTAGCTAATTGAGAAATCATAAACCATAGCCTCAGGAGCATCTGGACACATTCCAGGATGCTGGAATTTGCATGTGCAAACTCCTTGGCAAGAATTTTTTTCCCCTACAAAGCACTATAGGCAACACTTTTTTATTTTACTCAGCTATTATTTATTGATTTGTGATTTTCATACACAGCTAATAACTAGGATCATTCCTTAGAACTTCTCACTAAAATGCTGAATTTTTAATGGGATTACATGCAGATGGTTTAAAGTTATAAGGAGACATTAAACTATGAATACAAATTGAAGTTCCTTCATTAAATTATCCTTTACATGAAATGATGATAATGGACAAGAGATAAGATAAAGCATTTTCAATTATATTTTATTTTTCTTTGCCAAGGAGGATGATCTTTGGACCATAGTGATCAAAATAGTAAAAGGCTAATAGGGAATTGATAGCCAGTGCAAAAAGGAAGATGGCAAGAGTCACCAGACTCAGATGAATTATGTTCTATAGTATTGAAAGAACTGATCAGTGTTATTCTAGGTCATTGTCAGTGATCTTTGAAATATGTAGAAAACAGAAGAGATATTCCAGGTTTAGAGAAGGAAAAGTGGTGAGCCTTAGGGAGCCCAACTGTTAGTAGGTATGACCTAGCTGAAGATCCAACAGAGAAGAATGAAGAGCTATCAAACAAATAGAAAAATCAGGAGTAAATGGTGTCATGAAAATTCAGAGAATGAGAACAGTCAAGATTGTTGGTCTACAAAGAATTCTAGAAGGATGAGGAATGAGAACAAGGACATTATATTTGACAGTTTGAGTGATCATTGAGGGTCAGCTAGATGGCTCAATGGATAGAAGAACCAGGCTTGGCGATGAGGGGGCCTAGGTACAAATTTGGCCTCAAACACTTCCTAGCCATGTGACCCTGGGCAAATCACTTAATCCCAATTGCTAGCCCTTAGCTAACTCTTACTGCTCTTCTGCCTTGCAACTGATGCTTGGTATTGATTCTAAGACTGAAGGCAAGAGTAAAAAAAAAAAGAGAATTGATACCTTTGGAGAAAGCAGTTTCATTTGAATGATCAAGTGGGAAGTCAGACTGTAGAGGGTTTAGAATTGAATGAGAGGAAAGGAAGTTGAGGCACTAAGCCTAGATGACTTTCTCATGGAATTTAGCCATGAAAGGGAAGAGAGTTATAAAGGATTTTATGGGGAAGATCAGATCAAATGAAGTGGTGTTTTTTTTTTTTTAAGTATGAGGAAGTGTTGAGCAAAAGGCCTCTTCCACAAAGTGATCTAAGTATTCTTGTGCATAATGACTGCAGCAGCATGATTTGGACTAAGCCCACCTACTAGCAAGTATAATAATGAATTTTAAGCCCTTTATGCTGATTTTAGAAGCACAAACTTAAAAGAGATTTGAAAGAGGACCAGGTATAGAAGAAAATGGCCTTAGCTGTTAACTACTATTTGTTAAAATGCATAAATGGAGAAAGGTAACTGGATAACTTGGAACATCTCAACAAACCCCTTCAGGATTATTTGAAAATGAACATCTTTTGTTGGATTCAGACCAATTTATTGGAGCTCACACTGTTTTCCTTGGCACTTCTTTGCTTTTAGTATCCGTTTCTGATTATTGGAGTTTGAACTGGTTTCCCTGATGTGAACCTACTCCCAGCCTCTGTACTTCTGGCTGTATTTTTGTACAGTTGTGTGGATCAGGCAGAAATAATTGATTTTCTTTATTATTTTTGTAATCTGGAGACCTTTTCAGATATTTTCTGGTGTATGTAGGAGAGTTGTGCTCTTTGCCGAGTTTTTTACAATAACATCTGAATCAGAAGTCTTAAATTCAGGTTTTTTTTGGTCCCTGAAACAAACCTTTGATTTTAGAAGATTCATTTATTATTCTCCATAACACTACTAATACATAGCATCTATTAAAAGATTTTCTCCATTACTGTGTAAAATTTTTTAACTTGGCTTTCTAGAGAAAATTTGATTTCATATATTGGAGGAATATTTGTTCAGGAGTTGCATGCTTTTGTTTTTAATTTTCTAAAGTAAAAGTAAATAAACATTGATTGAGCATGCAACCTTTAAAAAAAGCATTTCCTATATTTGTTAATTTCATTACCTGTATTTCTTTTGCATTATAGCCCACCCATGAAGGATACTTCTCTTGTTTGGATATCTGGACCCTTTTTTTGGACTACCTGACTAGTAAAATTAAAAGTCGTTTGGCAGACAAGGAAGCTGTACTCAGCAGGTAAACAATTAAAATACTTATTGCTAGAAGCTGAAATGGCAATAATTAGTATTCCTCATGGCCTAAAAGAAGTGACACTGAAAGAATCTCTTATGTTGGATGAGATCATGTTAGCTTAAAGTAGCTCACCAACATGATATTGGGAATTGTTCCGCAGAGAAATTCTCGGCGCTGATGCAATACACCATTTTATGGTTAGTTGCAAGGTTTAGCATACTAGTTAAACAGGCAAATTCAGCATAAGGATTGGTAAACTCTTTAAGATATTGCTTGACTAAATTTTAGAATATTTATGTATTAGAAGATTAAGTACCATAGCATTTTTTAATTGATAAAAGCTTAGCATATCTCCCAATGAGGTAAACAAGAACTAATTTTGGATCACAGAAAAATTTTCATTTCCTTATTAAATTATATACAATATTGGGCAGAATTTAGATTCTAGTGGTCACACTTCTGAAATGTTAATAATATAAAAAAAGCAATAGAGTAGAATTTTAAACATAACTAAAAACATTGGCCGTTGTCTAGTATATATTTTGCCAACACATGAGCTAACAATCCAGGCACCATTTTTTCCTAGCCCAGATTTTAGCCCATTACAGTGGAAATTTATTTAGATTTTATATAATTTGTAGCTATCATATTTTATTTGTAACTCATTTACATAGAAAATATTAGGTAGATGTATTGCTTAGATATGAAAACTGGCCTCTCTCTGAATGGATTGCCTTATACAGGTAGTAAATTCCCTGTCATTGGAATTGTTAGGTGTGCTATAGGGGCGCTATATATGGGCAGTTTGGACTAAGTGACCACCAAGGTCCAATCCATCTCATACAGTTGTAAATAAGGTATTGAGATTAGGTGTTATAAACTACACTTTAAAAAAAAAGTATTTACAATACAAATATTACCATTTACTCTTTTACTCTTGAAATGCTGCCTTTATAGTTACAAAAAGTAAGTCCCAGGTTATCATAATGTTGGTTCAAATGTAGTTATTGCAAGTATATCAGAAGTCCTCATTGCAAAGTAGCAGTTATTTTCTTCAGCATAATTCTCTTCAAAAATTATAAATGTTGAGGGGGAGTCAAGATGGTCAAGTGAGATCTAGCAGTTTTGCCTTAACAATGACTGAAAAAGAGCACCAGATCCAATTCTGGTCAGGAAAGCCAAGGAAAGCCAAGTGAGTTATTTTCCCAACTTAGGGCAGCTTAGGAAGAGAGACAAAAGTCTACAGACATTGAAGTGGGGACTAACCAGGAGTTCAGTGCAGCACCAATAGTGGTACCACAATGGGCCTGCACCCAGGAGCAATAAAAAGATTGAACACCTGGGCAGAAAGCGATCCTAGGGGCCACCCCTCTACTAGCCTTGGGAACAGAAGAGGTACCATCTGTAGCTTTGTTGCCCATAACCCCAGTTCCAGGTTGCAACATAAAATCCAGGCAGAGGGGAGCAATTATGGTCAAGAGGGAACAGAGGACCCACTTGTCTTGAGAAGCAAGGAATGAGTTCCAGAATATAGCCCAGTGATTATAAACCCTAGAGGAACTCAGTTCTAACCTTTAGCCCAGCACAGAAGTCTACAGTGGAACAAACCAAGCAGTAAATCAAAACCAAGGTGGGGGGGCAAAGGGGGCAGCCCCTGCAGTTCAGCCTCTCGCAACTAGCAGACTCTAATCATTGGGCTAACAGTGACTGTATCTAGCAGCAGACTCTGTCTTTGTCTTTCTCATATACACATGTGTACACACATATGCAATACATACGTACACATGTACACACATATATACACATACACACTTATATGTAACACCCCTCTGCTTTTCTATATGCTGTAAGCTAAGCTCCTTAAAGGGCAGGAGCTGTTCCACTAGGTATTTATATAGCTCATAGTTGATACAGTACCTAGCACATATTGCTAAATAAATGCTTGCTGACTGATACCAATGACTTTACCAAAACCACAAAATAAAGTATTAAGCCACTATTCTTTAACAAGCTGAAAAATGTTGTCACTCCCAAAGTAGATTAATGTGTTCCATATTCATCTAAATTTGCTTTTAAAATCTAGCCCACGGCTCCATTTCCTTGGTGCTGCTCCAGAGTCAGTATTAATCAGTGTTCTATTGATTAATTGTTGTTCAGTTGTTTTCAGTCATGTCTGACTCTTTGTGACCCAGTTTGGGGTTTTCTTGGGAAAGACATTGGAATGGTTTACATTCTTGCTCCAATTTGTTTTACAGATGAGGAAACTGAGGCAGACAGGAATGATTAAGTGACTTGCCCAGGATCATATATACCTAGTATGTGTCTGAGACTAGATTTGAACTCAGGACGATGGATTTTCCTGACTCCAGGCCTGACATTCTTATCTATAGTTGTCTGGAGGCTTCAAATTGCCTATTCTTCCATGAGGGGAAAAAAAGAATTACTCTAAAGGATAGCTGCCTGGTCTTTATCAGACAAAAAGAGAAGACTAGCGCAGCAGGTGTTAATCATCATCTAACTTGCTTAGTGGTACTTTCAGTAATGATTTGATATATTGTCAATTAACAAGATTAACATCCCTGACCTCTCTGTGAAATAGGGACTGTAACAACTCCATCTTTTTCTAAGGTTCAAGAACAGTGATGGTTAGAGACCAAGGGTGTGCCCCTCTCCCCATCCCCAGGGGAGGGAGGAAGTGCTCCCATTGGGCTGCTGGGCAGAGGGGTGGGTAAAGTGAAAAAAATGTCCTCAGGTGTGATGGAGAGGGGAAAGGGAGGGAGTAGCTCATCCCTGAGTCCCTCTGGCTTTCTAGTAATGAACTCTGAGAGGGGGATTGGGGGAGTGATGGTCCCATGCCCACAGGACTCTGTGTGCCCTCTCTGGTACACATGCCATTGGTTTGTCACCATGGCTCTAGAATTAAGTTACATGTCATACTATGTCTGCTAACTTTATACCCTACAATGCCTAGAACATGAAGTAAAAGCTTTTAAACCACAAGGGACAGGATGTGAGTGCAGTGTTTGTGGTATAACCACACCCACATTTTCAAATTAAGACATGAAAATATTCAAGAATACTTCCTGTAAGCAGCATTTGCTACTGAAACTCTTTCCAAAAATGTAATTAAAAAACATGAATGGACCCTTGGTCTCTATGGTGCTGCTTCTTGGGAAGTATTAAGTATAATTTATCTGATTAAAATTAAAAAAAAATTCAATTTGGAGAAAATAAAATGGAGTAAACTCTAGGAATACCAATATAGTAATTTCTAGAGGTTGTTTTTCTTTTGTAGGTGGATACTGCAAAGAAATTAGATGCTTGAAGTAAAAAGATCATTATCTAGGGAGATGTTCCCTGGCAATACTACAACCTCAGTGTCAATGGATAGAAGTAGGGAGGAAACAAAGGCAGGGCTCCTGATGGTCTAGTTAGTATGTTCCATCACTTGTTCTTTTGATTGTTAACATTCCCATCACTCTGAGTAGTCTCTCCACTGTTATAAGCTTCTATGGAGATTCCTTAAGACCTTTGGAATCTGGGACAAAATTTAGGTGTAAGGAGAGAAGGAGACAAGCTAAACTATAGATGCTTTGGGGTTGCACACAACTAGGTAACTAGCAATAAATATCCTAGCAGTTAAATATACTTAACAGGATAAACCACAGACTAGTGACAGGGTTCATTTATGTATTTGTTTGTTTACCTTCTTGTTGTTACCTTATTGTTACCTTCTGCCTTAGAACAATATACTTGGAACCAATTATCAGTTCTGTACCTTATGGCCTAAAAGAAAATATGTCTTAATACCTAGTATGTTTGATGTAATGTCATGCCACACCTTATTCAGAATGACAACCAGATAATCAACAATGAGAGAAATACTTGTTCAATACAGACTACCAAGTTGGGATAGAAACCTAGATATTTCCTTTGTTGAGGGTAAAATTAGGGTTGTGGACTGGAATATATTATTTTAGGGGTCGACAGGGATTTAAATTCAATCCCAATAAAATACTCAAGTCAGTTTGGGATTTTTATGGTGGCTTAATTACAACAGTAGGAAGAAATTAAGAAGAAGAGAGAGGAAAGGGAATAAGATTTCTCTGGCCTAACCTAAACCAAGGGAAGTTCAGAGGCCTCAGCCTCTGAGGCTAAATCTAGCTTGGCTTCTATCCGAGATGTCTTCTCTGAGACGAGGGGCCTTCCTCAGAGGATAGTGCCTTTAGGAGATTAAGGAAAGGAGGAATCAGTCTAACCACTCACCAAGGTTGCTCAGGGAAGATGCCTCACCTAAACCACGCTACAGAGCAAAAACGCCTCAAGCATGCCAAGACACCCCCCAGAGAGCTCCCAACACCGAGGCATGAGCGAGCCCAATGTCTCTGAGAGCGAGAGCAAGAGAGAGAGAGAGAGGAAGTGATGCAAAATATATAGGCAGTTCTTTACATCACTTGTACCTCACATGTACCAGTGGTAGCTTAAGCTTGACGTAGGACAGCCCAGGGGATATGTCAATTGTTTCTGATTTGTCACTTGCTAGCACGTGTGGGTCATAGGCCATCCTCCTCACAGTTAATCCTTAAGTGGGGGTGTATACCTTCCTGGTTGCTATTCTTCTAAAGACTAAGCAGGGTGGAGTAAAACTAAAATTCACACCTTCTAAGCTGAATGTTTTTCAGGAACAAACTGGTTTTGGTGACAGGAGCATTTTCAAATTACGGCAAAACCAATCATTATGAGGTGATAGAGGTGATAATATTTTCTCAAATAGAAAGAAGGGACCTCTAAACACACTCTTGGACTGTACTATATAACTGACAAAAGAGAAAAGTATTGGTCTTTAAAAAATAGAAACATTCAAAAACATTACTGATTTAGAGGTGATGGGGTTTTGCATTAGGGAGGAGGCTCTGAAGATAAGGAATATATATGTCAATGGATTTGGCAATTGATTGGATATGTGAGTTGAATGAGAATGAAAAGTCATTAAGATTATGGAACCCAAGTGACTGGAAGGAGAATGATGCCCTTTGAGAGTCATATAGAAGAAACTCAAGAGGAGTGGATTTGAGAGGAGAGATACATGTTGAGTTTGAGATGCCCAGAAGGTAATTGATGATGTGGGCCTGGAGCTCAGGAGAAGAGAGTAGGGATAGGAGTCATCTGCAGAGATGCTAATTGAGTTCATGAGAGCTGATGAAGTCACCAGTAACATCTATGGTTAGCAGCTTGTCTTGAGTTATAGGGAATCAAGAGAGAGAAATGGCAAAAAAGTGCAGAGTCCAACAGGAGAAGAAGGAGGGCTAACAGCATTACATGCTGCAGAGATGTTGAGACTGAGGATTGAGAAATATCCATTAGATATGACAGTTATGGGATCTTTGGTAATTTTGGAACAGGCAATTTCAGTAGAATGAAGTCAGAAGTGCAGAGGATTTAGAATTAAGTGAGAACAGAGGAAAAGGAAGTCCCAGTGTGTAGTGAAGGCATTCTTTCTAATAATACCAGTGGGGAATTTGACTAAAAACAATGAGAGAATAAAAAGATAGGCAGAGATTCTACCTCTAATAGGTTCTAGAAGGAGCTTAGTTGTTGACCATGATTGTACCTTTGCATTTCTGGGTTTCTTTTATTTTTCTACTTCTACTTGAAATCTATTTCTGTGTGCAGCAACTATGAATAGATTTTTGATTACTCAGCTTTTATTTTTGGTTAAGTTGTTCAAGCTTGTTGTTTGGTTAGAATGGGTATGTGAGAAAATTACATGAAAACATTTTGTAATTTGCAGAGTATTATATAAAGTGTAAGGCATTGATTGACTCTTCTGCTTTTTTCTTTCAGTTTTATGGTATAGGGGAAAGATCACTGAACTTGAAAGTCACAGGACTGAGTTCAAGGACTTTTTGGTCAGATCATTTTTCCTTTCTGGCCCTCAGTCTCCTCATCTGTAAAATGAGGGGATTAGATACAGATGTCTGATAAAAGTCCCTTCCACTTTAAATTCTTCTTGCAAAATAAAATGACACTATTGATATTTTAATTAAATTAAATACTTGGAGATGGCCTAATATGTGGTTATTTTAGCAACTGATTCACTGTACTGATTAATTTTAGCAAAGGGCATTTTGACGCAGGGTTAAAAAATAACTCGTCTGAAATAAAAAGGCATTACTTTTTGGTCTCCTCTTTGTTCATTTGCATGTGCTGACTTTTTGTTGTTGTTAATTACTGTGACAAATAGAGATTAAAGATACTATCAGGGTGCCTACAGGAGGTTCTTCAAAATTGCCTGTGTCCAGTTTTCATCAATGTTTCCAGTTTTTACTTAATGCTTTTTCAGAGTTCTTAGGGGAAACTATCTCTTAGATTTTGTGTAAAAATTTAGTATTTTTAATCTCATTGGCAAACACCCTGACAACTTTTGTGTCTACTTTTTTAGTCTATTACTGTATCTCTTTTCCACATTGGACTAGATTTTAAAAAAATAATTTAAAAAATAATTATTGTTGGAGTCAGTGTGGTTTTAATTCATGAGAGTAGTAGACATGGAATCAGGAGGGAGCTGGATCCTGCCCTATCACTTTCTAATTAGACATCTAATTAGACTTTCTAATGTAGACAAGTTATTTAATTTCTGAACTTCAGTTTTCTTATCAATAAAATGGATATAATAATATGATCTGTAGTTCTTACCATTATGGTTCATACCTTCCATCTATATCACTTGGTTTAAATTTTTTTTTTGTTTATTTTTGTTTTATAGGTCATTCTTCCTCTTCTATCAAGTTTAGTACTTGCCTCACAGCTGTCCTTTCCATGCCATTCCCCCTTCAAAATTAATGGACTTAAGTATTCACAGTGACTTGTTGATCACCTTGACATCCTAGTTAAAAATCCTTCTCAATTCTCATGCCCTTTATCTTTCCTCCTCATAGCTTTTCATAGGGATGATCACATATTGATCTTACCATTACTCATTAAAGAAGAAAAATTTATTTAAATTTTTACATTCTGTCCTAGTATCAATTCTAAGACTGAAGAGTGGCAAGGACTCGACAATCAAGGTTAAGTGACTTGACCAGGGTCACACATCTAAGAAGTGTCTGAGGTCAGATTTGAATCCAGGTTCTCCTGACTCTTGGTCTAGTACTTTTTCCTTCTCTGCTACCTAGCTTATCCCTCTCACCATCATTTTTGACTGGGGTAATTCCCTGATCTTGAATATTGAAATTCCTTTTATCCTATCTCTGTCTTTTAGTCTCATTGCTCTCTATTCTTTTTATTCTTTGTTTTTACCATGAGTACCAGCCTTTTCATCTAGTTCATTACCCTGCTTTGATTTCACCTTTCTTTCACTCTCAATCTTAATGGTTCACTAATTTAGCAATTTACTGTTGTCCTCTCATACCTGGCCACACCCCTAACACAGAGTCTCACTATTTACATTTACTTCTGAGTGCTGCTGAATGACTAGTACTGGAGAAAGTTCTATGATCAGGCTTATTGACCTCCTATTTAATTGAAACTCAGCTAGGCCCTCCTTGCTGCTTGGTGATTTTTAAATTCTCCAGTGATTGACTAAAATTTCTCACAGCTGTGATTCCAAACCTTCCTTTAGTTCCTTATAACATTTCCCCTTCTCCATCTTAGCAAGAATTGTACAGTTGTTGGGTTGCTAGAAGGGGTCTGATGCTTTGGGTTTATTGAGTAGGGGATGGACTTGGTCAGATCTATGTTTCAGAGAAGTCACCCTGACCAGCTGAGTGAAGGCTGGATTGGAGTAGAGGGAAATTCAATCCAATTGTCTCTTGGAATAGCCAGTTTAGAGATAGAGACTGAACTAGGGTTGTGGCCAACTTAGAGATAGATACTGAACTAGGGTTGTGGCTATGGTAAAAACAAGCTTTTAACAAATGAGTATATATGTAAGGTCAATATGAAGTATAAAGTGTGACACCATGTTTCTGAGTCTGGGTCACCAGGAGAAAGTGTCCTCAGCAATTTTAGGGAAAGTCGGAATAAAGGAGGGCTTGAGGGGATGGCAAGAGAGATAGGAAAATCAAGAGAGGGCAGTGTCATGGAAACCTAGAGAGGATAGAGTGTCCAAGAGGACAAGTTGATAGACTAATAGTTTCAATTACTGAAGGAAGGATCAAGAAGGATGAAAATAGAAGTCCATTAAATGTAATTTAAGAAATCATTGGTAACTTTGGTGAGAGTAGTTTGAGTTGAGTGATGAGGTCAGAAACCAAATTGCACAGAGTTTAGAAAAGAGAATAAAAGAAATTCTATGTTTAAATAAAAGAGCATTGAAATTATACATAGTAGAACAGAAACATAAAACTAGGGGTCTCTATTATATGTAGCTTGTTTTTTTATATTCATCACAAAATCATTATGTAATTTTCAGTTATGTTGCTTGTGGTTTTTTTATTTCTTCTGTTCATTTGAAGAATGCTTCAATTTTTTCTTTTCTTTTTTTTAACTGCCTAATCCCTTACACCTCTGTCTTTCCCATATCTCAAATCCCCTCCTCCCAAAAAGGAAAGAAAAAGAATCCTTTTAAGAAATATGCATAGTCAAAACAGTCCATCATTTCTCTGTCAGGAGGTGGTTTGCATGTTTCATAATCAGTCCTCTGCAATTGTGGTTGGACATTGCATTGATCAAAGTTCTTAAATGTTTCAAAAGTTGTTTTTCTTTCCATTGTTGTTAGTGTAAAAATTGTTTTCTTGATTCTGTTCACTTCATTCTATCGTAATTTAAACAAGTTTCCCAGGCTTCTCTGAAATAGTCCCTTTTATAATTTCTTACAGTATAGTGCTATTGCGTTACATTGATATGCCATGGTTTGTTCAACCATGCCACAAGTATGGATACTACATTAATTTTCAGTTCTTTGCTATGCTATATAACAAGAATCTGCTAAAACTACATTTGTAAATGCTGATTTTTCCTTTTCAGTCTTTTTTGGGGTGGGGTATAAACCTAGGAATAATATTACAAGGATCAAGACATACCACAGTTTAGTGAACTCATTAGTGTGTGTGCTTTTCTTGCAGCCCCTCTAACAATGGTCACTTTCCTATTTGTCTCCTTTGCTGAAATGATGGATGTGAGATAGAACCCTTAGAATTACTTTAATTTACATTTTTCAGTTATTAGTGATTTTAACTGCCAGTTCATATTCCTTGACCACATACGCTCAGTTATACCCCAGTTGACTTGCTGGAGATATCAAATATTTAATTAAGAGGAGAATGTAAGGGTCTTTCACTGACTCAGTTACAGAAAAAAATTAGGTGTTAAATAATAATGATAATAATAATAGCTAACACTTAATGTAGTGCTTTACAAATGTGATCTCGTTTGATCCTCACAACAACCCTGGGAGGTAGGTATTGTTATTATCCCCATTTTATGGTTAAGGAAACTGAAGCAAACAAAAGTTAAGTGATTTGCTCAGGGGTACACAGCTGGCAGATATCTGAAGCAAGATTTGAACTCTAGGTCTTCCTGATTCCATGTGCTCTATTCACTAGTTGCTTTCATTGCTGTTAGCTTATCAGATGGTTACATCAGTAGAATTCTTGGAATTTTAATTCTGTCGAGAATAGCTACAGTTTTTTAGCTTTACCTCTTGTCCATAATGATTATTTTGTGGTGGTTTGAGAGGTATGAGGATTAGAGAAAATGTCTAGGTCTTCATCTTGCTGATCATGTGACCTGGAAGTCATGCTTTCACTTTTTCTTTTATCTCCCCAGTTCTTAGCACTTGGTAGTAAGAGTAAAGATAAGGTTTAGTTTCTATTAGGCATGAATGACTAATTTTCCTAATACTGCATTTAAAGAAACTTGACTACAGCATTTCAAGACTGTTCTCATTTGGTACATTGTGCAGAAGAATTATCACCTGTTGCTCAGCATGTAAATATCTCATTTTATGAACTTAAGTGTTTATAGATTTAACAGTGAAAATATACTCAAATCTCAGACTGTTTGAACTAAGGTAGCTAGCTGATACTTTTATTCTTTAATGATTCTCACACTTGTTCTTGATGGAAGTCTTCACCTGAAAACCCTAACAGTGTCTAGGGGAAACTTCACCATTTAAACATTTTGACTGTGAATGTGCCTAGCTCCTGAGTTTTTCAGGTCAAGTAGTTTGTGTATAAATGTCCCATGATAAACTGATATAAAAGCTTTCATTCTAATGGGGAAAAACATGAGCAAATATATGTATATCATATGCACACACATATATAAAGGTATATATATATATATATATATATATATATATATATATATATATATAGAGAGAGAGAGAGAGAGAGAGAATACATGCAAATAAAAGGTAGTGTGTGAGAGACTCTTATGATCTAGTCCAGATTCTGCCCCTAAATTTTAATTCCATATTACCAGTTATCTATTAGATATTTCAGAGTTCATAGCCAGTATACATCTCAATCACAAAAAAGTACAGACTCAACTCATTGTCTTTGCCTATCAAATTTACCCTTCTTCCAAATGCCTCATTTATCTTCTTTCTTCTAGTCTCCTACATTTTCAAGTCCTTACTCTCCCTTGCCCCACACATCTAATCAGTTTCCAAACCTTGCAATTTCTGTTTTTAAAATGTCTCCTGAATTTGACTCCTCTCTAACAATCATCACCTTATCAAAGGCTTTAAGTCCTTATCATTCCTCACCTAGAGTATTGCAATAGTTTTTTCATTGTTATCAGTTCAACAAGTCTCTTCCTATTCCAGCCCATCTTCCAGTTGTTTCATAGTTGCTAAAGTGATTTTCCTTGAAAAGTTCTGACATTGTGGTTCTGCTAATCCAACTTCAGTGGATTCTTACTACCCCTAGAATAAATATAAACTCCTATTAACTTTTAAAATCTTTTACCAACTTGTATCTGTTTCCCTCATATTATAGTACTCTTTTAGGACTGCAGTTCAGCCAAATTGGGGCTTCACACACTCATATTCTCCCTCCTTCTCTTTCTTTGTCTTCCCCCATTCCTTTTCCACCTCTCTTTTCTTTTCTCGTTGTCTTCCAACCCCTCTTTTCTACCCCTGGTTGTTTCCATACTTGTAATGACATCCTCTTCACATAGTCCTTTTTTCCTCAAGATGTAGCAGAAAAACACTACCTTCTGTGTCTGTGTCTGTGTCTGATACCTGTAAAAGCAGTAGTCAGAGTGAACTTCATAGACTTTATTATGTTGCCAAAAAGGATCCACAACACAAAAAGGTTAAAAACATATTCTATTCTACATGAAGTCTTTCTAGATTACCTTAATTCCTAGTGCTCTCCTTCTTAGGCTACATAACAGATTTAGATTTATTCTCTTTATCTTCACACACACACACACACACACACACACACACACACACACACACACACACACACACACACACACACACACACACACGCACACACGCTCGCGCGCATATGTGCAAGAGAGGAATCTTTCTAGTTTCTCCCAAGTTAGAAGGTAAGCCTCTTTCTAGAAGCACTTATTTCATTCACTGCACTTGTATCCCCAGTATCTCACAGAGTGCTGGGTGCATAGTAAATATTTAATAAATATTTGCTAATAGACAGAATTTGATTTGAATGGGACCTCATGGAGGCAATCTAGTCTGACCGTTTCTTTTTACAGAAATAGAAAATTGAGACCTCATTGAAGTAGTGCTGGGGTGGAAAACTGGTGACTATTCTCACTTTTGCATTATACTTGCCCTTTAGCTAGAATGACACCTTTCTGTTAGAATAGCTAGCTGTTCAAGAAGAGCATAGTCTATCATATTTTATTCTGAAGACTAGATTTGAAACATACTGACTTAGAGTATATAGTAATGCTTCTTGATGAATGCTAACATTTTGGGGCTTTATTTTTTTCTGCTGTTGGCCTTTTGCTCTATGATAAAGTGCTTTCTTTTTGTTTACTAGACACCACTTGAGAAAGCAGTGAAAGTGTCTTTTTTGTTGAGCAATTCTTTTCACATCTCTGAAGGAGTCAAGAGAGGAGGGGTGGAGTATGGTTGGGTAGGTTGAGAAATTGTTTAGTATATGTTTAGTCTGCTTATTGGAAAGGGATGTAAAATATATTTATGGGAAATCTTTCTCAGTGTTTGTATACTTTAAAAAAGGAAGAAAGCTTTCTATTAGTCTTTGGTTCCTATGGCCTGTCATGAATGGGCCTGATGATATCTATGCCTTCTAAATAGGTTACTGATTCTAATGCTTACGATCTCCTAACTGTTAAGTTAAAAATGAGTTATGTTGAATCAGTTGAAAGAGTGAAGCAACCAGGAAAAACTATGCCAGATGTGTTGTTTTTAGGAGAAAGGTTTTGCTTGAATAAAAGTTGTCTTTTACTTATGAAATTACTTTCTCCTTTTCATCTTGTCAGTATATTCTACAAAAGAAAGATTCCATTAACTGACTTTTTTTTTAATACAAGCAGATTTACCAGTGTTTTTGTAGCTAATTTCCTTTTCTAATTCAGATTACAAAAGTGCTTTTGAAATATCCTGTAATATGTACTAGTGGGAAAAAGAGGAAGAATAGGGGGGGAACTTGTATATCACATCAATGGAGTGTGTGAGAAGTATACAATGGGCTTGGCATTAGATGAACCTCATTCCTATCTAAAATGGACAAAGGCCAGTTGATCATATGTAATACATTTTATACATAATTTGATTAGACCTTTATTAAGCTTTACTTAATAATAGGGAATGACGGGGTTAAAAGGGAAGATAATGACAGAGAATAGCCACAAACAAAACAATTTTTCTGATTCTAAAGAGGGAGGGAGGAAAGCAAAGAACTAGAATCTAAGATTTCTTATTCAATTGAGGAATGGCTCAACACATTGTGTTATATAAATGTAATAGAATTTTATTGTGCCATAAGAAATTATGAAAGAGATGATTTCAGAATTCAGGGTAGTATGATACCTGCCAGAGTGAAATGAGCAGAATCAGGAGAACAATTTATACAAAGACCACAATATTATAGAGGAAAAATAATAACTTTGAAAGTCCCAAGAATTTGATCAGTGCAGTGACTTACCATATCTCAAGAGGACCTGTAGTGAAATATGTTATATCCACTTCCTGATAGAGTTGAGATGGACATAAGGTACAAAAAAGAAACATACGTCATTGGACACAGAGACTGACTTTGTTTGTTGGACTATACTTGTTTGTTATAATTTTTTTCCTCCTCTGAAATGTTAATTGGAAGAGATTAAGGATAATAAGGAGGTTAGCAATAGGGAGGTCATTGAAATATTTTATAAAAATTCACAGAAGTTTGGAAGGGAGCCAGACAAGCAAGAAAGTTTGGAAAGTGACTGATGAAATTCATTATATCTGTTGCCAAGGTCTGTTGATTTCACCTTTGCAACATCTCTCAAATTTCTGACACTGCCATTACTCTAGTGCAGGGCCATATCACTTCATATCTGGATTATTGGAATAGCCTACTGGTGGGTCTGCCTGCTTCAAGCCTCTCCCTACTCCAATTCATCCTCCTTTCAGTAGAACTGTAGGGGCAGTTGCTAAGTCCAGGCGAGGCTGCTATGCTTGCTTACTGCTGACGGTGGGAATTAGCACATTTCAAGCCTTTCTCCTTAACATTTCATAATCCTACTAATATGTGTGACCCTATGTAAGTCACTTAATCTCTATTTTTCTCAAATTCCTCAACTGTAAAATGGGGGTTAGAAAAGAATTTACCTCCCAGGGCTTATGGAAGGATCAAATGAGATAATAATTGCAAAAAAGCACTAAGCATAGTACCTGGCACATAACCCTTTATAAAAGAAAAGATAGCTCTTTCCTCATTTAGAATTCTTTCTTGGTGTCTTCCAAATTTCATTCTTAGAAGTGCTCCATTCCTCCTAGGGTGTCTTTTCCCTTATAGACCTTTGGGTCTTTTCCTGCCTATCCATTCTCTTGCTCTTCTAAAATATCTAGGATGCATGATTGTACTTGACTTTCCTTCTTATTTTTCATTTAAAGTGGAGTGGCTGCCTTTCCCCAGAGTTTATATCTTTTGCATTTTTGTTTTTTCATCAACCAATTCTTCCCGATAAAGAATCAGATCTAGAATAGTAATTCCTATCATCACCTTAATCCAGTTTTTGAATGATGATGATGATGATATTTTCACCTTGGGGCCACATTAGCTAGACTATTAGAATTCAGAACCAGCAAGACCTGAGTTTGAAATCTATCTTGTGTACTCACTGTGTGACTGGGCAAGTCACTTATAACCTCCCTCCCAGCCTCAGTTTTTTAGGTTTAAAATAGAGATGATAATTACATCTACCTTACAGAATTGTTGGGAAGATCAAATGAGAACATATACAGTGCTCTGTAAACCTAAAATCCCTGTATAAATGCTGGCTATTATCACAAAGGGTAAGACAGGAATTTATTAATTAGCTTCTGGCAGGAAGTGTTAAGCAGATGTCTAGGGAATTGAATTCCTGCATCATTGATAATTATAGTTAACATTTATTTATTATTATTTTTTAAAAAACCCTTACCTTTCATCTTAGAATCAATATTGTGTATTGGTTCCAAGGCAGAAGAGTGGTAAGGGCTAGGCAATGGGGGTCAAATGACTTGCCCAGGGTCACACAGCTGGGAAGAGTCTGAGGCCGGATTTGAACCTAGGACCTCCCATCTCTAGGCCTGACTCTCCATCCACTGAGCTAGCTACCCAGCTGCCTCCTATAGTTAACATTTATATAGTACTTTTAAGTTTTACAAAGCACTTTATAGATAATCTCATTTGATCATCATTCATCATGCCAGTTTGGGATATATTTCTTGAACCTCTTAATTTTCTTCTGTTGGGGTAGTCAGTATTATACTCTCAACAGCAGTATTCCTACTGTTACTCCCTTCATTACTTTTTATTCAAAAGTTCTTTGCTACCTTTTCCCCCTTTTGGTTCTTGAATTTTCTCATGAGTATTATTTTACTGCATAATATTATTCTACCCTTGTTCTCCTTCCTTTTTTTGTCCCATTTCATTAAGGTATAATCATTTTGACTTATATTTCAGTTATGAGTACCACCTAAGTTTCAGGGATCCCTAAAACATAACATTTCTCTTCCTCGGTTAGGATACCTAGTTCACCTTGTTTGTTGATTATACATACAGTTGTGTGTGAAGATTCTGAGGTCATGGTTTTTTTAATGACTTCTCTCCTTTAGTTTTTCTTCTTTGTGCTACTGGACATTTCTATTGCCATTTTTCTTTATGTTTTAGAATTGCTAGTTCACATGGTATTTATCTTGGTAAACATATGCAGGCAGTTTTTTTCCCTTAGGGATATGTTGACTGACCTTTTGGAATAAAGTTCAATATCTTGTGACCTTTCTAGACCATGGAATTTAAACCTCATGGATCTGATCTTCTAGGATGCTACTTATGTGAGATAAACTAGAATGCAATATATTTATTCCTGTTTTTATATTCATTTGGTACTTGATATTAGATTCTAGTAACCAGAGGTGAAAGCAATTGTTTTTGTGACTTATGTCTAATTTTTGTCTACACGCAGGTACAAAGATGCTCTGGTCCTCTTGCTTACTGAGGTATTGAATCGGATACAGTTCAGGTACAACCAAGCACAGTTAGAAGAGTTGGATGATGAGACACTTGATGATGATGTAAGAAATATACCATAGGACGGTTTTGACCATTATGGATTTTCAATACAACATGTAATTTAAGTCACCAATGGGAACCTGCAAATCTCTTGTTTCTGAAAGTTGAATTTTTTTGCATGGGTAGGGTATTCATTTTAAGGCCCCCCCCCCCCCCCCCCCCCCCGACTAATACCTGGTCTTTTAATTCAATTTGGCAAGCATTTTCAGCCACTGACTTACACCATCAATTGGAGCAGAGAAATAGCATTTTTGAGAAATGTGTTGGGTAATGTGGAAAACTTCAGTGGCTCTAATTTTGGTGTGGGCATGCTTTCTACAAATTATAACCCAAACATGCCTCCTTTTCTTGTTTAATTCCTTTCTGTATCCTTTTATAAGTCCTCCAGAGTATTTACTCAGTGCTAGTACATTTCCTTTATTTTGTGGATATTAATACCATACTTTTTCTTTCCCTCCTTTTTTGGTTAAACATATATTTTAATGATACCTTTTCTACTGTTTAAAGTATACAAATCACGTCTGGAAATGTGCTGCAATATGCTTTCATCCACTATGACTCTTTAGTCCCGTGCATTTTTAAAATTCTTCTAAGATTGTGGTATTCCATGACTGAGCACCATATAGAATCCCTATGAGAATACTGATATTAAAATAATTGGTGTTTTGGGGAATGGATAGCAGCTTGAGATCATTGAAAACATTGCCCAGTTTTCTAAATGACAATTTAGCTACCTCACTTCATTTCTATTTCTGGGTTTAACTTATTGTCTATTAGCAGCTCTTTTCCAAGATAAATAGGCATTTTGATGGCTTAACTGCATATCATAATCAGGTGAATAGGCATTTTTCATCCACTTCGTTTTCCCTATGTGCTTGATGCATTTTGTGTACAAATCATCATTGAAAGTATGCTTCCATCTAGTTATAACACCCAAATCTTAGTCCATTCTTTTTTGTGTGGCCAAAACTCATTGTGGAGGCTTCAAAGTGTGCTGTGGCTTGATATAGTTGGCACAGTGGTCTCTACAAATAGTCACTTCTAGAACTTGCATCTTGCAGAGAAAGCCTCTATTTGGCTTTTGCATTGGACATAACTCTTCCAGGATATTGGCAGATGCCTTTGATGAGTTTATGTCTCCTTGTGTTAACATTTAATAGTAACAATCAGAGGGTTGTTGGAGAAAATTATTCCTTTGTTTTCATTTATCAAAGAATCCTGTATCATTTTAATGCATGGGAGATTCCTTGTTGAAAGAGATCTTTAGGTTGCAGTTTTGTTCTGTTGAGCAAAAAGTATTTTTTGGGGGTAATAATTACCAAACATTGAGGGATAAACACTTAGAGAAATCTTTATACATCTCATTTGCATAACTAGGATGATCTGGTCTTTGCTAGAAAATTATGTGTAAAAGCCTACATATTCTTTTTCACATATTTTGGTTAGGTTTAAGTGCTCTTTCCAATGTCTAAATTGCAATTTTTATTACCTTACAGAACACCCAGCTATAGCAATTCTATTGAAATAGCTATGGATAGGTTGCTATATAAACTGATATATCTGTTCCACTTTGTTATCCTTCCAGTTTCCTTCCTAAATAAACACCTGTTGCAAAAATAGTATATGAGAAATGTTGGGAGATGGAAGTAAAGAAAGGAGGAAGAGATTGGGATAAGAATCAATTAGCTGCTTGCTTTTTAAATTTTATTTTTATTCAGTCATCTATTCAGTCTACATTTATTTTTAAAAATTATATAAATTTTATTTCCAATTCTGAATTCTCTCACTTCCCTCCTTCCTCCCAATTGAGAAAGCAAGAAAAACAAAACCTGTTACAAATATGTATGGTTAAGCAAAATGAATTTTCATATTAGCCATTTGCAAAAAAAAAAATGCTTTCATATGTACTCTGAATGTATCAGTTCTCTGAAGGATGGAGAACATATTTCATCACAACTCCTGCAACTGTGCATTCAGCTTATATTAAAATCCCTACCTTTTAAATTAATACTCACAATCACGTGAAAACAATTTTTAACATTCATTTTCTAAAATATTGCATTCCAAATTCTTTCCCTTTCCTTCCTTTCCCTAAAACAGGAAGCAATTTAATACAGTTTATACATGTATGACCATGCAGAACATATTCCATATTGGTTATGCTGTGGAAGAAGACTCACAAAAAAAATGTGAGAAAAATAAAGTGAAAAACTGTTTTGATAGATAAAATATAAAAGCCAGCAGTTAATTGATTCTTCTCTCTTCATTCAGATTACCATTAGTTCTTTCTCTGGAGGTTAGTCACTTGCTTTTAGTATTTCTTTTTCTTTTTAATTTTAAATCCTTACTTTCTGCCCTAGTAATAGCTCTAAGATAGAAGAATGGCAAGGGCTAGATAATTGGGATGAACTGACTTGTTTAGGGTCACATAGCTGGGAGGTATCTGAGGCTAGACTTGAACTAAGGTCTTCCCAATTCACAGGCCTGACTCTAACCACTGAACAACCTAGCTGTCCTCTCCTTTTAGTATTTCTATTTATTTTAAGACACCTTTGAGGTTTATTGAGTGCTGCTTGATTGGACCCTCTTGGCAAAACATTTTTAGCCCCGGAATGAATAGCTTTATTTAAAAAAAAAGTTGATATTTTAACTGTGTCCTTGAGAAAGTCACAATTTATAAAGTCCTTTATTAAAAAGTGTTTGTATACATATTTGCAATTGTCATTATTATTAACATATTAGAAAACAAAACAAACATTTTGGGGTTATTCCAGGCCAAGTTGATAATGTTATTGCTTTGTGGAAATAATTAAAATTCTTAAATGCATTCATTGATTTTGTTTTATCTCTGTGAGTTTTTGAAAAAGGACTAAGTAACATTAAATGCGATTTGAATTTTGTTTGTTAATGAACTTCATTATGTGGACAAATTAAAAAATAACAAATACTTCTAGATACTCATCAGTTTTGGAGAATTAATTCCAATTTTTCTTTTTGACAGCAACAAACAGAGTGGCAGCGGTACTTACGCCAGAGCTTGGAAGTTGTGGCCAAAGTCATGGAGCTCCTTCCCAGTCATGCATTCTCTACACTGGTAACTAACCATCTGTGGAATAATTAATTAGTGATCATTTTCTCTTTCACTTAGACAGCATAACAGAAAAGGCCATGAACCTAAAGACAGAGCTTGAGCTTTGGCACAGAAACTGACTGCTGGATTTTGTGGAAGGCATTTTTACCTCTTTATGGGCTGAGTGTCCATATTTCTAAAAAGGAAGGACCAGGGCTTCATAGCTCTTTCCAGCTCTCATGATCTGTTTTAATTCATAACCTACATAGGCAATGCATTTAGGAAGGCTTTATTCTTGTATTCATAAAGACTTTGGATTTCAATGTTTATAAACATTTTCTTTTGTAACTTCCTATCTTGAGGCTATATTTTACTGTCCCCCTAATTATATCAAGTAGAGGAAAATAACTGTGATGCTCATCCTAATCAGGAGTTAGTTGGAGAGCATTATAAGTCTGATATGATCCTTTATACCTATTTTAATTTCTTGGGATCTTTACTCACTTGGCCTCATTTAGTTCCTATTGAAAGCTATGTTATATGAAGAGATCATATTAAATCCACATCATCTTCTAGAGAAAGGAAACAATAGAAATTAATGCAATCAGTTTTTGTGTTACCTGTTCAGCTACATGATCTCTTGTATTCTTTTCACTGGGGAATGCTGTTTTACCTTGTCTTCTGCTTTTCTTAGTTTCCACCACATTAAGGTCAATTTCTTTCTCTTTATTGAATTGATTAGTAAATCAGCTTTTGAAGCAAAAGGTAGGCTCACCTACAGTGAGTGCTGACAAAGTCTGCAAGAGAAATGGATTTCTGAATAAATGGACCTATCTCTTCTCACTTTGTAAAGCTTGCTGATAACATATTATTTACCTATAGTACATATGTGTGTATATATTTCTCCTAAAAGATTGAGTGGGTCACCAAATGATGATTTTACTTGGTTTTGGTGGGGAAAATTGTGGTCTGAGGTGAGCATGCTATCAGAATACAAGGGTAGATGCTGACAACTTAAATCATAATTGACCTTGTTTTTGAACATGACTCTGCTGTCAGATCTTTGTCTTTTTCCTTGCTTTTTGCAAAATTGATGTAGATTAGTTGCTTTCCTTTATTTATTGAATGTTAATCCTCAAAAATAATTTCATTGGGGGAATTGAATCGAGAGACTTCCTTGACCTATATCTATGCACAAATATCCAGGATTCAAAGAGTAAATAATTTTTATTTTTACTTTATCAGCTTCATTATACATTGATTCCGTTTACAAATTGTAGGTTCCAGTGCCGTTTACTTTACATAGTCTTCACCCAGGACATTCTCTCTTCTCTTTGCCTTTTCAGTGGCTGTCCTTCATGCTTGGAATGCATTCTCTCCTCTCATTGAAACCTCTCTGTGTCCCTAGTTTCCTTCCAGATTTAGCTCAAAAAGGCCACTTTCTAAATGAAGCCTTTACTGATCTCTCCCATATTTAATGCTTTCCCTGCTAAAATTACTTTGGAATTATTTTGTACACACCATATATTTACTGGTTGAGGATTTTAGCTCTTTGAGGGTAGGGATTTTTTTACTTTTGTTTTTGTATCCCAGACATCTGACAGAGTACCTGGGAAATAATAGATGTTCAATAAATATTTGTCAATTGATTGATTCTATTTCCATACTTTTGGTCATTGTGTATTAATGTTAATGGGATTAAAACATATTTATGACTTTCACATTTGTTTCTTTGCTTTCAGTTCCCAGTTCTTCAGGACAATTTAGAAGTTTATCTGGGGTTACAGCAGTTTGTAGTTACTTCAGGGTCAGGTAAATCTGTTTTCATTTTCTAATATAAGCAGTTATTTTAAAAAGCAGGACTGATACATCTCTAATGATTCTATTACAAACATGATGTTTCTCCAATACCCTCCCCCCTTAAGTAAACTTTGAAACATTTTAATACCAAGGTATTATGGGAGGGAAGAGATAAAAGATGAAATAACAGCAATATATTTCAAAGGCATGTGCATTAGTGAATTAAAAAAAAGGGGGCAATTTAGGGCAATGACACAGAGCTTATTAGTATCCAGACTGGCATATTGCCCTATTTTTAGTTTAGACCTTTTAGGCTTCCCCTGATTTGCATGGCCTTTTAAAATATTTAAATGGTCATTTTTAGTTAGAAATTAGAATATTTTATTTTGGAATGTTTCATTAGGTTAGGGGTAATAAGTGAAAAAAAGTTATCTTCATCTTTAGCATGATATAGTTCTCCAATATTTAGATCCAAAGGATTATGAGTTTAGACAAGGCAAAAGAAATTCTTAAGATGTTATTATTACACCTTCTATGGTTTAGTAATTGCCTACCTTATTTTAAACTCCTCTTGGGAAGTCTCTGAATTTAGCCAGATTAAATTGCTTTGTTTTATGACTTATCCAGCTTTTTAATCTAATAACCATATATATTTTGGTTTAGTTTAGCATTAGGAATTGCCTTTTCCCTTCCCCGTCCTGCCCCAACAACAACAAAATAGCAATCATTGATCTAGCTTTGTAATTCTGCCCAAACTTAGTCATTTATGTATGTGTGGTTTTTTTTTTTGTCAAGTTTCTCTATCTTCTTTTCCTCCCTTTAATACCATACCTTTAAATTCTTTCTCAGTCTTCTTTATAGGGCTTATAAATTTGTACTTCGAAATAGAACAGTTTAATTATAAATGTCAAATCAATTAATTACTAATGTTTGACTTCATGAGTTGATAGGATGGTAAATAATAAAAAGTTGAAATAAAAATTCCAAATGAAATTTACCTCTTTATTTTTAATTTCATTTAGTTAAAAAAAAAAAAAACCCTTACCTTTCATCTTAGAATCAATACTGTGTGTTGCTTCCAAGGCAGAAGTGTGGTAATGGGAATTAAGTGAATTGCCCAGGGTTACACAGCCAGTAAGTGTCTGAAGATTGATTTGAGCCCAGGACCTCCTATCTCTGGGCCTGGCTCTCAGTCCACTGAGCCACCTAGTTCCCCCCACCTTTTTATTTTAAAGTAAAAAGCTGTGTGATACAATGGAAAGAGGACTGGATTTGGAGACAGTACCCGAGTTCAAAATCTCAGTTTGGCACTTCACTATTTGCTTGACCTTAGGCTTTGACCTCTCTGGGCCTCAGTTTACTCATCTGGAAAGAGTTGTTTTAAATAGGTAATCTTTAAGTTCCTTTCCAGCTCTTGATCTATGTTTCAAATTCCTCTTATTTGTTCTATCTTCCATTCTTTATACAATATGGGCTTTATTTCCAGTAGAGTTCTAGCTACCTGTCACAGGCAGGCACAGGGTCCTAGCCTGTGATTCTCTTCTTTCTGCATGGTCAGCATTTACTGACTTAGTATTGTCAGAGGTAAAGGAATGTGATTCCTGGGGAAGCCTTTTGACTACAGAAAATCCTACATAAGGAAGCTGACTGTTTTTGAATGCCTTTTGATTTAATGAACCATAATAACGTTTTTATTGTTACTGGAGTTTTAAAATAATCTACCCAGCCTTAAGATTTAACCTCAATTTAACTCATTTAACAATTAGCATCATTTTAACTCATTAAATGTGTACTATGTCCAGTGCATCAGTATTGAGTACTCAAGATCTAAGAGAGTAACTTTGATCTAACAAGATACTTTTTGTCTGTAGAATTTGTTATTTTGTCTTTTTGTTGTTTGTTTAATAAGCATATATAGGAATTTGATTGTTGTTTTAGGGATGTATATGGAAAGAATGCTAGATTGGGAATCAGGAGACCTGAATTTTAGGACCTTATCTTTAAGAGGAGAACATTTCAATTATGAAGCCCCTTTCAGGTTTAGGAATCTGTGATCTATTCTCTCAGAATTATATCTGTATAATATAGTTCTGAAAAGAATGCTGTACTTGGAGTCCTGAGCTAGGTTTAAATTCTGTTTCTGTGATTTTTTTACTAACTTATGAGTGAACTACTCTTCTTTTTCTAGACCTTAGTTTCCTCATCTATAGAATGAAGAGTGAACTAAAAATATCTGAGATGGGTGAGCTAGGTGACTCAGTAGAAAGAGAGCCAGGCCTAGAGATGGGTGGTTCTGGGTTCAAATGTGGCTTCAGATACCCCCTGTCTGTGTGACCCTGGGCAAGTCATTTGCCCTATTGCCTAGTCCTTCCCGTTCTGCTGCCTTAGAACTAATACTTAGCTATTGATTCTAATTCAGAAATTTAGGGTTTAAATTTTTTTTTTCTGATGTGCATTTGAATTCTAAACCCATGATCTTATGCTTTTAATCTAGTAATGCATAGAATTATTAGCTCTTTGCAGTTAGGGATTTTGTCTTATTTATTCTTCTCATTGTGTTTGTATACCTATGTATTTGCTAAATATTTTCTTGATTAATGCTAGTAGTATACATAGAATCTATAGGAATGTGTTTTAGGCCAATTTAAAAAACCCTTTCATTTGGTAACCAGCTTAACTTCTTTAAATGTATTTCTTTTCCAAGCTTCTGAATTTGAGTGAAAGCAATGGTATACTAGTTCAGACTAGTTATGCAGCAGCAAGTTTAATGTTTTGTCCCTGGGATGTATTTTGTCAAGAGACATTTTGTCGGAGGGGTTTTCCAATTTGGCAAGCTCAGATGTAGAAATATTATGCCTGACATATCTCTAATCTCTCATAATAAATTATATGGTTCTCTAGGGATTATTCAAGAATTTGTCTAACTCTCCTTGAACCACCTTCAGATTGTATTGAAACTCATAGTAGTGACTTTGATAAGATTACTGCCTACAGTATAGTGTAAAATAGGACTTGATTTTACCTGTTCTGAAATGTCCTCTTTCAGATTTTTTTTTTGGAGAAGTCAATTTTTACCTCTTCCATATTATTCATCATTTTAGAAATTTGGATCATATCTAGATTTTTTTACCTCTATTTTGAAGAATTTTGTTTTAATTTGTCATTTTTGTAGAGTCCTGCTCTTTCAGTTCCTTTTCTCCAGGTTAGTTTTATCTCTTAAATTTGCAACTGGATCTACAGGAGTGTTTCATATAGAGCATCATTTTGTTCACAAATAGAGTAATATTTATTTATGGATTTTCTTGATTATCATTCCTGACATTACTATTTTGTGATCCAGAATAGCTTCAGCAGTACATTAGGCTTATGTTTGTGTCATGATACATTATTGTCTTAGCACAAAATGTATATTTTGGCCAAGATTTACAGTTTCATTTTTTAATTTTTTCATAATTTTTCAGTGTGGAGGACTCCTCATTCTGATGTTTTAGTACTAGTTGATATTAGGATTAAAATTATCTTGAGAGACAGATTTTTGGGTAAGAATATAAATATTGATTATATTGGATTTATTGGTTAGGCTAGCTTCATAACTAATAAAGTGATATAGGTCTCATTGTTGTCTCAGAAGCCAGATACCACCCGAACTGGATGGGGGCAGCCTGATAAATAGATTTTTAGGAGCTTATTATTTAGCCCTTCCTTTGATCATACATACCCAGATATTTTTAATTGGTCATAGCTAATTAAGAGGTGTTTCATCCTATCCACCCCTTACCATCCCTACAGGTAGGCAGGTCACATCCACAGGAAAAGAACCCTGTCTCCTTCATTTATTAACCACATTCTGTTAAAAAAGGAAGATATTCATTGAGATTCCCAAAGGACAAAGGAAATGCAAAAAGTAGCAGACTGGATATCTCTGACCCAGATTCCATATAGAGGAGTATATAGTAATTCTCCCTAAATAAATGGGAATTAATACAGTACATGAAAAATAAATCCTCACATTGGTTAAGCTTAGAACATACTTTATATCTAACACTATTTGATCTAGCCACTATAAGAGACAATTAAGATGTGGCAGTTTTTCCAATATTTTTTCTTTTTTTTTTTTAAACCCTTACCTTCCGTCTTGGAGTCAATACTGTGTATTGGCTCCAAGGCAGAAGAGTGGCAAGGGCTAGGCAATGGGGGTCAAGTGACTTGCCCAGGGTCACACAACTGGGAAGTGTCTGAGGTCAGATTTGAATCTAGGACCTCCCGTCTCTAGGCCTAGCTCTCAATCCAATATTTTTTCTTAATAAAGATTGGGAAAAATATTTTATTCAGGCCATTCTCCCATTTTCATCACTGAGGATTTATGTATGGTGATTATTGTTTCCATTATAGATTGCTTTTTTCCATAAATAAACTTATAGTTGACCTAAAATATTTTTATAAGATTCATTTTAGATTCCCTGTTGGCCTAGTATATGCCAACTTTGTATTTGACCTAACACATGTTTTGCATCTTTTGTTCTCACTTGGACAGTCTTGATCTCACCAGGCAACTTAGGGGGTGCTTTCAAGGAAGGAGAGTGGCCAACTAGCCATGAATGGTGACCTGTTTTTCTTTTTTCTTTCTTTTTTTTTTAAACCCTCACCTTCTGTCTTGGAGTCAATACTGTGTATTGGCTCCAAGGCAGAAGAGTGGTAAGGGCTAGGCAATGGGGGTCAAGTGACTTGCCCAGGGTCACACAGCTAGGAAGTGTCTTGAGGTCAAATTTGAACCTAGGACCTCCCGTCTCTAGTCCTGACTCTCAATCCACTGAGCTACCCAGTTGCCCCCCTGTTTTTCTTATCTATAGTGCATGATATTTCAGGTCTCATTTTCTTCAGGTTTTTAGTTTCAACTGTCGGGCACATGTGATAGTATTTCAGTTATTTGAATTGCCAAATTTTTACATTCCAAAATGGAACATGTTTATAGAATTTCCCTTCTTTATATAATAACTAAATATAAAATGAGTGGGAGGCAGCAGGGAGGCCAAATAGTTCACCAGTGTATCTTGCCAGTTGGTACTCCCAATATAGGGCATAAGCACATCATAGCTTCTTCAAGATGATTTAGTTTCACAGATCTGTGATTTTAGTCACCATGACATTTTGCATCTTTGACCATCTATGTTACAATATTCTTATTTGAAGGAGATCTCTTTTAACATGTTCCATGTTTGTCTTTTTTTTTGGAGGGGGAGACAGGTGAGATTTCTCTCAGCTAAGTATGAGAGTGGAGTTATACATCTTTTACAAAGTAATGTGTGTGTGTGTGAGTGAGTGAGAGAGAGAGAGACAGACAGACAGATTCTCTTCAGTTCATTAGGTAAACAGCCTATTTTGTGGTAATCATTTTTTATGCCTTTGGAGGTTTAATTTGCCCTGACTTTATGGATTTAGTTGTTGCATTACTCACTCACAAATAATTTTATCAGCATTGTAAACATGCCTAAAAATAGTTAGCTACAGTTACAGCTCATCTGTCTTTTCCTCATATGTAGTTAGCAACAAAATCCCATAGCCACTCAGCATATACTTTCCTACTTCTGGCAATCATTATAGAATCTGGGTTGCACATTTATACAGTTTTCCCTGCCTGTGAATTCATATATTAATTCTACAAATCTTTAAATGTCTTACTGTTTACAGTGTGGTGAGCTAAGTACTTGTATAAAAAAAACGAATACTTTACTTTAAATCTTAAATTACTACCATCTCTAATTCATCTCGCATGATTAATTAAGCAGTTTAATTCAACAAATATTTGAGTCTGTTCTGTACAAATCACTATGCTTAGGTGCTTTGGGAGTACAAGGATGAAGACGATATAGCCAGTCCTTAAGGAGCTTATATCTTAGTGGGTGAGACAAGCACATGAATAATGATAAAATCAAGATTATTGTATGGTATCAAGAAAAGTACATAGGGGCACTTGTTAAAATTCGCTTACTATACAATATAGGTATTTGGTGAATGTTGAATTGTTCCCTCTACTTGGAATGTTTATGTAATGTTATATTAATGTAATGTTTATGTAAAAACAGGTAGGGTAGTTTGTACTTGTAAAAGACATGTAGGAAAATAGTGGGAAATATGGTCAACAAAAAACATATATTAGGGTCATTTTGAAGAGTTTGGACTTGGAACAGGGAGATATTGAGTAGGAAATTGACATGATCAAAATGGTGCTTCAGGAAAATCAATTTGGAAAAATTTCTATTTCAGGAGTGTAGCACTTTAAAAAAAATGGACTTCAGAAATATTCACTTTATGGAGCAGCTGGGTAGTTCAGTGGATTGAGAGCCAGAGCTAGAGACGGGAGGTCCTAGGTTCAAAAGTAGAAATGGAAGACAGAACAGGTAATCTATGCAAAATGGAACTTGTAAGAAAGGAAAGATTATATTATACCCTACTATATTGAATGTCTCAGTAAACCACTTTAAAGAGTTGACTGCATAGTCTTTTCTATACTAGGAAGTAACTTGTCAGCTTATCTATCTGTACTATTTTGTGGACTTTTGAAATTTTTGCTAGTTTGTAAAGGAATAACTTATAAACTTGGCTTTGAAATTTTAGAAGTGCTGGGCAATTATATAACTACCAGCCTGGAAGTATTTTTAACATTCAAAAATTGATTGTGTTATCTATTTCTTGAGAAATTAGGCCTATCTCATGAAGACAAATTGGACTAAGGATACATTAAAATGCTTGCAAACCTAGACTTCTCAGGAGGCTGCAAGATCATGCTCTACAACTGGGAAATGAGGCTCCATTTTCCTGTTCCTTCTTCTCTGTTGCTCTCTCTACCCTTGTGCTCAAACCTTACAGGGAAAGGAAAGGAGGTAGGGTATCACATCTACTGGAAGCTCTGTTTACAGAAGGAATGAATAGTTTTTATTTTTGGATTTCTGGGAGAAGTAGAGATTATGGTTATTTAGCACTAGTCCAAATATAGTTCAAGTAATTCTTTGGCTCTTTCCTACTTCCCGTCTACCTTTCTCTCTTGTTTGATTCCATTTTCCTTGCCCCCTAAGTGCTTAGGATCCTCATCCTACATAGCTGCACAAAGCTTCTCAATGTGGTTACTTTTGCCACCAATATATACATATTTCCTCTCCCATTAATATTTCTATTCTTTTTCAATGAGCAAGATTCTTAGGTAGAAGTTAGTTTAATAAGGCTACCTATTTATATTGAAGTATGAATTCAACTAATAGATTACACCCTTTAATTTGAATGTTAAGAGGAAGCAAACTAATCAAGTATATCTGGCTGCTAGATAAATGAATTCCCGAAGCATACTAATTAATCAAATGAATCTCTAGTTGATAGAATTGCAGATAATATACTGGAGATATTTTTAGGTAATACCTTTTTTGAGAAGACTGTCTTATTAATGAGATTCCAGGAATTTTCAGAATTGATACAGAACATTTTTCTTCATTGTTCATTCTCCTTTTCCTCCCAAGAACCACAACTATATTTTCCCCTCCCCTTCCTGTAGCCCTTTTACTTTTCTCATTCTTCTTGACATAGCCTGGTGGTTGTATTGTGCCCATCAGATTTCTGCTATTGCTCTGGGGTAAGCCCCCAAACTCTCATTGTGAACAGCTGAAAATCTTGTCAGTCCTTGAATGCTTACCACAGTGCTCTTGCTTTCATAATGATACGTTTCCTTACTTAACATTATTGAATGGTGCTATATATGCATGGCTATTTAACAGCCAGCAGAGGGAGACAAAGTAACATCTACTTAGAAGAAATTTGGAGAGATGTTAAAACAGTTCCCTTAGGGGGGAAAATGATCTTTACTATAAACAGGTTGTTAAATGAGTTTCTTCTCTTTACTAATTTTGAATACTAAATGAAATCAAAGACTTCCAGTTTTAGGAAGGGTATTTAATTTGGATTTTGAGCCCTTTTATTGCTTGCGTTTAGAATTTGTTTTAGTAGATTATTCTTAAAAGAAATTGGGGGAAGGGAGGGGAGGAAAGGTAGCACAGTAGAGTACCAGACCTGAAATCGAGAGATCCTGGGTTCAAATGTGACTTCAGACCCTGAACAAGTCACTTAACCCCAATTGCCTCACTTTTACTGTTCTTTTGTTTTATATCTGATACTAAGTTAGAAGGTAAGGGTTGAAAAAAAAGTTTGGTATTTCACAAGCATTCATTTCCTTTCTTAATCTGACTTTTTCCTGCTACCTGTATGCTCTTGAGTAGATCACTTTGGAGTTCTAAGTTTCTGAATTTCTAAAAGTCAGGATCTAGATGTTCTCCAAGATCTAGATTCTATATCTGGGATTGTTATGGCCACCTTCTGAGTAATTGAGTTATTATTTATAGAAGTAACTTAAAACATTTTTTTCTGTGAAACTGACAGTGACAATGTGTTTCAGGTCATAGACTGAACATCACAGCAGAGAATGATTGTCGAAGGTTGCACTGTTCTCTGAGGGACTTGAGTTCTCTCCTCCAAGCTGTTGGCCGATTAGCTGAATATTTTATTGGAGATGTGTTTGCTGCCAGATTCAATGATGCACTTACAGTTGTGGAGAGGTAAGCTAAAGGTCACTGTGTAAGTCATCTCTTGATAACTTTGTCATTTTCTTGAGAAACCTTTTATATAAAGACTGAAGGATGATATTAACTCCACCAGAAACCAAAGAAGACATTTTACTTTATATTTTATTGTACAAAAATGTGGTCTTCTGAATGCTTGGATTGTTAGGAATCCGTTATTTTTGTTGCTGCTGCTGTTATGGTGGTTTTTGCCAACTGTACAACATATTTATAAAATTTTCATTGCTATCTTTTGTTTTTTATATTACCATTTCTAAATCAATCTCTCACCCCTTACCTACTCATAGAGCTCTCTTTATACTAAAGCATTAGAAAGAGGAAAAGCAGTTGAACAAAATTAGTCTATACAGCAATCCAATCTGATTACATAGCTGAAGTATTCAATATCTATAATCTTCCCACCTATGTAAAGAAGGGAGGCAATTATATTTTCTCTTCTTTCCTTTGGGGCCAAACAACGATCATTTTAATTACTCAGCAGGCAGGGTTTGTGTCTTGTTTCTGTTGTTTTGTTTTTGTTGTTTGCATCATTGTAGTTATTTAATAGAAAGCCTAGTTAATTGTGCTGTAAATTTTAGAATATTTTGCATAGCAGAGATAATCTATTATTTTAATTAGATTCTTTAATTCTCATTTAACTTTTCTTGGCTATTCTTTGTCCTTATTTTAATCTCACCCTCCTTGCCTATAGTTTTTTGATATGGAGAGATTTTGGATGTTTTACTGTAGTTCCCTTCATGATGCAGCCTTCTACTAACTTAGGGATCTTTCTCCTAGTTCTCTCAGTGACTTTAAATTCTTAATACTTTTTAGGCCTTCATCACCTCTTGTTTGGGCTATTTCATTAAATTCTGATTGGTTTCCCTTCCCCTATTCTTTCTTCTCCCTAATATATTCTTCATCCAGCTGCCAAAATGATGTTTTACAAGGACAGAGTCTGATCGTCTTACCATACTCAGTACACTTAAAAATGGTTCATATTGCCTCTAGAATAAAATATATACTCCTGGCTTTTAAAGTCTTCCATTTCCAACCTACCTCTCCATTTTTATTTTATATTACTCTTCAGTACAGCCAAATTAGCCTTTTTGCTGTTCTTCACTCATGGCCCTCCATTCTCTTGCTTCCTTTAACATTTAGTCTTTGCCAGGACTGTTGAACAGGCTGTTCTGTTTTTTTTTTTAAATATATTTTATTTGATCATTTCCAATCATTATTCATTTAAAGACATAGATCATTTTCTTTTCCTCCCCCCCACCCCCCATAGCCGACGGCGTAAATCCACTGGGCATTACATGTTTTCTTGATTTGAACCCATTGCTATGTTGATAGTATTTGCATTAGAGTGTTCATTTAGAGTCTCTCCTCTGTCATGTCCCCTCAACCGCTGTATTCAGGCAGTTGCTTTTCCTCGATGTTTCCACTCCCATAGTTTATCCTTTGCTTATGAATAGTGTTTTTTTCTCCTAGATCCCTGCAAATTGTTCAGGGACATTACACCGCCACTAATGGAGAAGTCCATTACGTTCAATTATACCACAGTGTATTAGTCTCTGTGTACAATGTTCTCCTGGTTCTGCTCCTCTCGCTCTGCATCACTTCCTGGAGGTTGTTCCAGTCTCCATGGAACTTCTCCACTTTATTATTCCTTTTAGCACAATAGTATTCCATCACCAACATATACCACAATTTGCTCAGCCATTCCCCAATTGATGGGCATCCCCTCGTTTTCCAGTTTTTGGCCACCACAAAGAGTGCAGCTATGAATATTCTTGTACAAGTCTTTTTGTCCATTATCTCTTTGGGGTACAGACCCAGCAGTGCTATGGCTGGATCAAAGGGTAGATATTCTTTTGTCGCCCTTTGGGCATAGTTCCAAATTGCCCTCCAGAATGGTTGGATCAGTTCACAACTCCACCAGCAATGAATTAATGTCCCTACTTTGCCACATCCCCTCCAGCATTCATTACTTTCCTTTGCTGTTATCAGGCTGTTCTGTTTTAATAGCATGTTCTTCCTCCTAACTTCTACCTCTTAGAGTTTCTAGTTTCCTTCAGAGCTCAGCTCCAAAATTACCTGATCTCCTCAATATCTCTCTCCCCTTTCCACTTGCCTTGCTTTTTATGCTGTATAGATTTTGTATATACGTTTGTGTTTTCTTTCCTTTAAGCTCCTTGTGGGCTAGAGACTTTCATTTTTGTCTTTGTATCATAAATACTTAGCAAAGTAACAGGCATATAGGCATAAATATTTAGGACACGCTTATTGATTTTTAAAATCTTGTGGAAGAGGATGGTGAAAGATTATGAGCATGATGTCATTAAATAGTGAGAAGCAGTGGAAGGAAAAGCAAATTTATGGAAACCTTGGCAAGAAACTCAACTAAGCCATATAAAGCAAAAAATAGTATGAAACTAGAAGGATGACAAACATAAGAAAAATGGAAAAGATCTGTCAGAAGAGCTAAAACAAACTCTTCTTTCTGTAATTGACAGTGAAGCCAGCACATTTGCACCGTATCATAGTTCCTGAAGGGCTGTACAAAAAGTAGAAATGGTATTAAAGAAGTAGTGCAGCTGAATCAGCTCAAGGAGTCACAGAAGGCCTGTTCTGGAGGAGACAAATTTGGAGTATGTTGAGTGATCTCTTCTTAATTATCTGAAAGAGGACTGGAAAAAATTGCCTTAAATACATGTTTACTTTCACACTGCCACATAATCTGCACATAGTATATCCTTAATGAAATTCTTATTTTAAACCCTTACCTTCCATCTTGGAATCAATACTGGGTATCGATTCCAAGGCAGAAGAATGGTAAGGGCTAGGCAGCAATTAAGTGACTTGCCATGGGTCACACAGCTGGGAAGTGTCTGAAGCCAGATTTGAACCTAGGACCTCCCATCTCTGGGCCTGGCTCTCAATCCACTGAGCTACCCAACTGCCCCCTCTTAATGAAGTTTTAACACATTTTAACATTTGTTTTTTAAAATTTTGAATTTCAAATTCTCCTTCCTCTCCTCCTTCCTTGAGAATGGTATGCAATTTAATATGGGTTATACAAGTGTGATCATGTAAAACACATTTCTGTTATTTGTCATGTTGTGGAAGAAGACACACATTTGATGGAGTTTTAAAAAAGCAACCAGAGAAGCATTTTTATTTTTATTTTCATTGTTACATATACATTTTGTAGCAGGCCACATCTTTGAAATTACACAGTGGAGACATGTAGACAACAGTGAGCAAACCGGATATATTCAGGATTAATTGAAGATAATCAACAGAAGGACGGTGGTAAAACTGAAAGGGATCAGGAAAGCCTTCTTGTGAAAGACAAGTTGCTAGTTGGAACTTAAAAGAAGACAGGGAAGCCAGCAGGTAGAGATGAGGAGGGAGAGAATTCTAGACTTGGGGAATAGCCAGTGATAATGATCAAGAGTTAATTGATGCATTTCTTGGGACCAGTGTCTTTGGAACATAAAATATATAATAGAGTGAGGATGGGGAAAAGAAGATATTAAGAAGATTGGTACTGAAGATCTTAATTATATTTCCCCCATCAATCAACCTTTATTAGGAGATAGGGTATATAAATACCAAGAATCAAGCACACCTTGCTTTCAGGGATCTTAGATACTATCCACTGTGATAAGTGCTCTTCTTTCTTTCTTTTTTCTTTTTGGAAAAATTTATTTAATTAATTAAGAATATTTTTCCATGGTTACAACTTTCATGTTCTTTCCCTCCCCTCCCCCTAACCTCCTCCTTTAGCCAATGCACAATTCCATTGGGTTTTCCATGTATCATTGATCAAGACCTGTTTCCATATTATTGATATTTGCACTAGGGTGATCATTTAGAGTCTATATTCCCAATCATATCCCTATCAACTCATGTAATCAAAGCAGTTGTTTTTCTTTTGTGTTTCTATTCCCACAGATTGAAGATATTTAAAAGCCAAAGTAAGGATTTTTTATTTGTTCCCAGAAGTGGTAATGGGGAGCTACTGGAATAATTGAATAGAGAGTTGATCTGGTTAAGTTTGTGCCTTAGGAAATCAGTTTGACAGTTGGGTGGAGGATAGTTTGAAGTGGGAGAGAGATAATCGAGGCAGGGAAAGCAACTAGAAGTCTAGCAACTGAAGGCTAGACCCAAGGTGATGAGGGTCTGCACCAGGTTTTTCACACAGAAGAAAAAAGGAAGAGGATATGAGAAATGTTATGAAATACAAATCTACAGGCCTTGGCAACAAGTGATTATGTAGTAGTGAGAGTGAGATGTCAAGGGATGGCACCTTGGTTGTAAGCCTAGGAGTCTTGGAGGATAGTGGTACCTTTGATAGTAATAGGAGGGTAAAGAAAAGAGGAGAGTTTTGGGTGCAGGGAAGAATTAAGTTCAATTTTAAACATGTCAGATTTAATTTGTCTATAGGACATTTACTTCCATATGTCTGAAAGGCAGGTAGAGATGTGAGATTACAGGAGATATAAGATTACAGGGATGGAAGAATTTTAGTTGTGGTGAGGTCAATTTAGGGGTTACAAGGCAGAGAATGGAATGACAGAAAATATCACATAAAGGAATTCAAGACTTAATGGTCATTGACGTGGAACACTTGTGATTAATGGAAGATCAAAGATATGACCCATCTCTGCATGTAGCTGAGGTGAAGTGGATCATGAAAACTAAAGTAGATTGAGGAACTGGGAAGTTAGGGCATTTGACGGCTCATCATTATGTATGTTAAGGCGCCTAATAAAAAGGCAGGAAGCAGTTAGGAGAAAAAAGACTAGGAGCAAGGTGTTGAACTAAATTGAGGAAAGGGGAGTTTTAGAAGTTGGAAGTTACCAGAATCTTGGCCGAATGTCAAATATAGACTGAATGAATTTCAAAGCAGCAAAGGTTAGTGATAGTGGTAGGGATAGAGGGAAGAGATTGGAATAGGCAATAAGGAGCAAAGACTATTCCAACTCCTGCACTTTGGCCAATGACTTGGGCTATAAGTAAATATAAGTATAAAGTGTCAGGAGGGTCTTCAGATCTCAATAAGCACAAGAAGATAGGAGAAAGAAAGGAAAAAGTTGAAGTTGAAAGTCAATTTTTTTAGTGGGAGACATTGGGATATTGGGTTGAGGAGAATGGGAATAAGGTTCATTAGAGGATAGAGAATAGGGTTTAGACAATGACATTTGAAGTTTCAGAAACACTGGGTTGGAGAGGGTGGGAGTTTGTTAATAATTGAGGAATGAGTAAATTGTCATCATCCCTAGGGATCTGGGGAGAACCCTCCCAGGGCATGTTGTCAGAGACATAACATTATCCTAAAAGGAAGTGGGACAATCATTTAATGAAAAAGAAAGAATAGCAAATGAACAGCCTATAGTGCTCCAAAGATATTCTTACAACGTCAGTATATCTATAGGAAGGTCTTAGCATATGTTGGAAGTAGTAACAGGAGGAGGTCACATAGTTGACACACAGGATCAGAAAGCATGGATGGATTGTAATCTGCTTGGTAGGTGGGAGTATACCAGGTCAAAGGATTAAAGACATAAGTATAAATTGATAACATAGAACAAAATTTAGACAAATCCTGCATATAATTTGCTACTTTTTTCATAAATTCTTATGACTTATAGCTCTTTTTTATGACTTCAAAGAAAAAAATAATAGATGCTTGACTTCTTTCCTCTATTTCCTTAATTTATTATCAAAACCTTGGGGCTTTTGTTTGGTTTGCCACTTACACATTTCTCTCTCTTAGTTATCAGAGGGAGAAATTCTAGAGGGAATTTTTTTTTTAATCTTCTGAATAGAAACAGAAAGCCTAGGTGCATATCTCTTGTCAGCAGGGTAAATACTTCTGGCTGTCTCTTCCCATCAGTAGGGAATAATTTTCCACTTCAAAGGAGGCAGAATTTTTCCTCTTGGGAAAGAAATTTAGCTCCTCTTAGGGTATTTATTGGTAATTTGTATGCAATGTTCCCTTTAGCAACCAGCAGTTTTTACAACTTGCCTATCATAGAGATTAAAATGAAATCTAGCCTTACTTTTTGTAACTCTTCTAAAAACTTCAATATCTCTTTTAGGATAAACCATTTTTCAAACAACATTTAAACAGAAGAAATTTATAAAAGATGTAAAATTTCATAATGCTTCTCAAAACCACAAATTGAGTCATATTTTGACTTTTGAAAGTCATTTGTAGTGCCTTTTTTAAGTCTTGTTATTCTGATATAGATATTGAATTTATGTAGTTAGTTTTTTCACTGTTTTTCTATTTCTTTGTCCTGTTTCTGCCCCCAACAGATTGGTCAAAGTAACTCTATATGGATCCCAGATAAAATTGTACAACATTGAAACTGCTGTGCCATCAGTATTGAAACCTGACCTCATTGATGTGTAAGTATGGGTTTTTTACCACCTTGGTATAAAAATTCTGTTTCTTAGGTGTAAAATTTTCTCTGACAGGTTTCCTCTCAAAGTCCAGGAAAGTTAAGGAATTAGGATAGGGTGGGGATGAGAGTGTGAATTAGAAGTACTATGTCCCTCTTCACACATTTGTTTCTCTGGTCTTTTCCTTTCCCTTTCCTCCTCCTCCTTATCTTCCCTGGCCATCTTCACTTCCTCCTTCCTTTACACTCCTCATCCATATCTCCTTCCTTCCTTTTGTTTCTCTTTTCCTACATCCCCTTCTCCTTTTCTCCCCACTCTACTCCCCTCTTCCTAGCTTCTCCCTGTCCTTTCTTCTCCCTCCCCTTTCCCATATTTTCCCAAACTCTTCTACCTCTTTCCCCTTTCTTTCTCTTTCTCTTTTTTGTTCTCTTCCTTTGCCCTATCTTCATGCTCTTCTCTTTCCATCTTCTCTCTTTCTCTTTCCCTTCTTTTCCCTATCTTCCCTTTTGTTCCCACTTCTTTTTCTATATCTTCTTTTTTCCCTTTCTCTTCCCTTCTTTTCTTTGCTAACAGGATATGTTGCTTTCCTTTTCTACTTCATGCTCCCTTTTCTTGCTACCTTTCTAGATTTGGGGAGTGTGAACAGATTATAAATGCATGAATTTCTCATTTGCTAGGATGAGATGGTAGTGTTTAGTATATCCAACTTTTAAGGAAATCTAGAATTAGACTCATGGAAAATAAGAGTATTACTAGTGATACTTGGATTTGTCTTTGCTAAAGATTTACTTATTTTACTTTTTTATTTGAGACATATCTCCTTTTAATAATCAGTAAATAATGACTAATGAAAGCAGAACCATAAGGACTAATTGGTGACAATTACAGGGCTTCCAAAAAATTTGAACTTTATATAAATGTAATGGGCTGCTTTGTGTGGTGGCGAACTCCACGTTGCTGAAGGTATTCAGTTGAAAAATTGAATGAACATTTTGGGATATTTTAAAGAGGATTTGTGCTTTGGGTAATTTGTTAGGCAATTTATGAAGTTACTACTTCTCAACTAAACTTTGGTATATCCAGCATCTCTTTCCCAGGGATTTTCAGGTACCCATCTAGCATCTTGATAAATTTATGTTTGATACATAAATTCTTTAGGCTGGAAAAAATAAACTTTATTTTCTCCTTTCTCTTCAGTAATTCATTTTTATAAATAGGGTAAAGGGCATAATTATCTAGTTGATTCTATATGCAAAATAACTACTTTTAGAGTGGCATTCCAACTAATAGGAATTTCAACACCCTTAAGTGACCTTAAGACAGTAATTTTGAAGGCATCTTGTATATTATGAATTTGACCACTACCTCCAATTTTTTGAGGATGACATCACATTACTTTTTATTTCTTTTTCATTTATTAATAACGATTTAACTTGTATGACATATAGGGCACAGTGCAAAATCTGGAGAAAGCAAACCTCTTCTAAAATTTATCATTTAGCCACGATGACTTGTAAATTCTAGGATATTTCCTATTACCTTAATAATGCCCCTATAAGGGGGCAGCTAGATGGCTTAGTGGATAGAATGTCAGGCCAGGAGCTGGAGCACTTGGGTTCAAATTTATCCTCAAAGACTCCTTAGCTATGTGACCCTGGACAAATCACTTAACCCTTTTTGTCTAATCCTTGTTGCTCTTCTGTGTTAGAAGGTAAAGGTCTTAAAAAACTATTAATAAAGAGCGACTTAGGAAATGTAATTAAAGCTGATTTTAATTAATTATAAATAACATTTAATAGCTGGCTTACAGCTGTTGATGTGAAGTTAAACTAGTAATTCAGAATATTATACATTATTTTACAAGTTGTATATCTTTGTAATTTATCATTTTATTGATTGTGTTACACTGTCAAGTATCCAGCCAGACAGATGATGCATTTTTCATTTATATCAGGTATTCCATGAAAAAGTAACAGATTTCCATTATCTCTGTCACATGTTTTGAAAATAGATTTTAATACCACTTTTATAAACTATATGATTGATGGAATTCCTGTCCCGCAAGAAAACTATTTAGTTGATGATGGATTATTTATCCTAAGCTTTAAAATGTAGTCTTCTTTCTCTTTTCCCAGTCATGCTCAGTCCCTGGCAGCACTCCAGGCTTACTCTCATTGGTTAGCACAATTTTATAGTGAAGCTCATCGACAGAACCCACAACAGTTCATCTCGCTGGTCTCCACTGCCATGGAAGCAGTCACACCTCTTATTAGTTCCAAGGTATTGAAACATAGAGAGCCTGTTTTGGCTCAGGGTTGGGAGTCAATAATTATTTTAAAATCCACTTTGTGTGGAAGGGTTAGAACTTTTGCCAAAGGCCAGTATTTCCAATAAATACTCAATTTGAACACCTGGGTGTGTTTTACCTGGGGTGCATTTGACCCAAATATTTGAACTGTCCTTACATTTATGCATATCACATAACTTATAGGGATTTAACAGTCCAATAAAGTAACATTGTGTTATTCAGGTTAAATATTTTTCTCTAGGTCTTAGAGCTAGTATTTGGGAGAACCAAGGCTAAAAATCAGATTTTCTGACTTTTATTGTTCTAATAGTAAACTATACTGCCATTTCAAGCCTGTATCTTCTTGATGCCTTCATTTAATATTTTGCTAGTTTTTACTAATGTTTGAACAGGTGAAGGCAGCAGCACATTCACACTCAGCAGAGTATGATCCATGTGCAGTCATTTAATCTTGAGTGATCTATTTTAAGATTTCTTCAGAAGCATACTGCACCCAGTAAAAGGAGTGGAAGCTGGAAATGCCCATATTTGATTTTGCTTCACACATATTTCAGCAAATATCTGTTAATTGGCTTTGACAACTGGATATAAGGAATTAAACCTATTGCTTTTAGATGTAGTGCTCCTAAATTAATTTTTATCTAGTAAATATTAATAAATTATGAGAAAATATAATCAAGAAAGTATAACAACAGATGAAAAGTATTCAGCATATAGTCTTTTGGCATTGTTCAAGGTAATGTTTTGTAAAAATAAACTCATGCATAAAGTATGGTAAAGGGCTTTTCCTTACTAAAATATGTGGTTACCATGAGGGTTGAAATATTGTGTAAGGCACTTTGGGAGAAGCAAATTAAGACTGAAAAAATGAGAAAAGATTTTGATGTTATTTTTAATGTCAAAAGTGTTGAGATTTAATGACTATAAAAGGACTTTGTTCTTGACTATTTCTAGACTCTTGGTTTGTATCTCTTATTTTAGAATATTCTTTGAAAGGACCATTTTTTTCCCTATATAATTATTATTAAATATCTTATTAAAACTTCTTTGCTGAGACTGTTAAAGTTCTTATAATGGTCTAATTGTGGCAGCAAAATTAAGAGAGTATTCTGAGGATTGTTTCTCTCAGCTCCCACCCCCTTAGACTAAGCCCAATAGGTGCCAGTTGGATAATATTGAGTTAATATAGTTAATAATAAAGGTAATAAGCAGAGTGATATATTAAGAGTGACACTTTCTTAGTTAGACCGGAAGGATCTTGTCCTTCCTGTCCTGGATTAAGAAATGGTAATTCCTATTCCCTTAAAATGCCCTGGGATTTGACAACTATAATTCTGACCCTTCTCTCTATTACTTACCTTTTGAAGTTTTACCTATCTTTTAGGATTCAGCTTGAGATTTTAGATTATAAACTCCTTGAGACCGAAGACTGAGCCTTAGTTCATCTTTGGTATCTCCAAGGGCTTTGGGAGTTCAAATGTCAGAACTTTATGGGCCTAGAAACTGATTAGAGTTTCCCAACTCATTGACTGAATAATGGCTCATGTTCATCCTGAAGGTAGATCTTTAGTGGAGTGAGATAGTCTATTGTCTGGCTCTGTTCTGTATTTTTCAGGACTTAAATGAAGACATAGCATGATTATCTTATTATATTCACTGTTACCACAAAGCTATGAGAAACAAATGAAGTAATAGGTGACAAAATTGGGATCCAAAAAAGATCCCACTAGATTAGAACAGTGGGCTGAATCTAATACAATAAAATTTAATAGGGATAAATATAAAGTCTTGCATGTTGACAAGAATTGGGTAGGAAAAATCTAGTTAGATTGCAGTTTATATGAAAGGCCTGGATGTTTTAGTGGATTGCACAATCAACATGAATCATCGATGTGATACTGGATTGCTAGACTGTATTATAGTCTTCCAGTTGGAGGAAAGTGTAGTAGTCCCACCTTCTTCTGGTAATGTCACATATGAAATGTCCCAGTCTTGTATACCACATTTCCAGAAGAATGCTGAAAAAGTAGGTAGTGATGGTAAAAAGTTTTGAAGCAATGCCATAGGAAGGATCATTTGTCAGAATTAAAATTATTTAGCCTAAAGAAGAGAAGACTTGAGGGTAAAAGAACAGAGAGTCACAAAAGTGCTTTGTCTTTGCCTTAATATATATTTGAAGGATTATCATTTGGAAGAGGAATTTTGATTAGATTTATTTTGCTTGACCTTGGAATACTTAACATTATAGGACTCATGGCCAGGAGTACAGAGATAATTCTTGGATTAACCTAGGGGGAAATTTTCATAGCAATGAAAGCTGCTCAAAAAATGGAGTAGACTACTTCTTGAGGTGTAGTATAGTTCTTGTTATGGGTTGTCTTTAAACACACCTTGGATGACTTGTAGGAAATGTTAAAGGAATATGTTTTAGCTGTTTTGGATTAGATCTCTGAAATGAACTGAATGTAAATAGAGCCTCCTTTAGGAAAAATCTCTTCTTACCATCATAGATAATTAAGCATGATATTTCCTTTCTCTGTATTATTTATTTTGGCTGCTTCCTTGATTCTTATTATAAAATGACTTCTTGTCTTTTTAAAACAAATTACTGTATTGTATTTGTTTTGTTAGCCATCTTCTCCCTTCCCTTAACCTTAACTCATGAAATCTAGGAACTGTCTTTTATTTCTTTGTAGATATGTAATAGTTACTGATTTTTCATTCTTATTATCCTCAGGGCATATAAGAAGTCCACTTTGAGTCAGTTATCAGGCACTTAACCTAGAGCTTACTATATGAATAACATTCATTATAAGTACTAAGCTTTGTGAGGTAGGTTTTTAAAAACCTCAGAAGTTGGATCCTATTTGAAAATGGTGGAAGGGGGGAATGCATGGGAATCAGAAGAATAAAAAAGCTACAATAAATTGTTAGATGAGTGCTATTGAAGCATTAACTTGGAGAATGATTCTTGGGTGGTTAGTCAGAGAAGACTTCTTAGAGTTGAAGTGAATCTTAAGCCACATGTTTGAAGATGTGCAGAGGTGGTCATTTTGGGTAGGGAAGTAATATGAAAAAAAGGCAGATTAAGGTGAGGGTTTTAAGGTCTGATTTCATTTTAGCAAAGTGGTTTTGATGGGAAAGCATCAAAAAGTAAGGCTGAGTGGGAATTTGGGGCATAGTTGAATCAGTTGAATGTTTATGTTTTCATTTTAAAGTTTATAGGGAATGAGATAAAAAAAGGTGATTGGAAAAGATCTTGGCTTTTATGTTTAAGATGATTTAGGATAGGCAGAACTTTGTGGCAGAGACTGCTAAAGTAAGGCCAGGTAGTATCAAGGAAGACTAGAATCGGAGAGAAATCCCAGAGGAAAAATTTCTTGTGATTTGAGAGTTGTGGTGTGATAACCATCGTAACTGAAATTTGGTGTAGAAAAGAGCTGACAATGTCTTTTTTTTAAACATCCTACCCTGTATTCAGACTCAGTATATGGAATGATTGGGTGCTGTCATTTTTCCTCAGGTACAAGAGAAGTTACTCTTGTCTGCATGTCATTTACTGGTCTCGTTAGCCACTACAGTGCGGCCAGTCTTTCTTATCAGCATCCCAGCAGTTCAGAAGGTCTTCAACAGAATTACAGATACCTCTGCCCAGCCACTTCTTGATAAGGTAAGAGTTAAATTCTTTGGCTGGATAAATGACTCTTGTCCAAAACTTTAGATAAATATTTTCCTTCATATCTTCCACTGATAGACTATTTTGTGCAGTTAGGTAGTTAGGGTGGAACTGCTAAGGTGGATCCATTCTAATGTTCTTCCTGACCTTAGTTGTTAGAAAGTTCTGGTTTGGAAACGGGCCCTTACTGAGAGATTTTGCATTATTCATCTTCTGGAGCTGGTATTTTGACTCCAAATGTGAGAGTGCTTTTTGATATACCTTTGTCTGATTTTTGAGACTGATAGTTTTAAGAAAAGCAGACTCCATTATTAACCTCTGGGAAGACTCAAGCTAAAAGTTGAAGGTGGGAGAAGTTATAGCTTGGAGCAGTTTGGGGCATGGTGAAGGAGAAGAATCTATAGCTACCACCTTAAGGAATTCAAAGGACTTTCATTTTCTTTTAGTTTCTTTTAAAATCTCAATGAAATTTTCCTAACAACATTGTATATAATTTTCCACTTAGAGGAAGTAATAATTTAAGCCAGGAGCATGGTTGTTCAACCATGGGGAGTGGGGTGGTATCTATGTATTTACTTTACTTGTTGAAGTTCAATGTGAGTAATTCAGATACCAATGTATACTTTGTCATTCCCATACTCTTTTACAAATGAGTATCTGTGAATGCCTTTCTTAGGCCCAGGTGTTGGTATGCCGAGCCCTCTCCAATGTACTCCTGCTGCCATGGCCAAACCTTCCAGAAAGTGAGCAACAGTGGGCAGTGCGTTCAACTAACCATGCCAGCCTCATTTCAGCTCTGACCCGAGATTATCGCCACCTGAAATCCGATGCCAGTGCACCACAGAGAAAGATGCAGCTGGAAGACAGTAAGTGTATCAAGTTGATAATAATAGGAACCTGATAGATCATTTACAGTTTTCAAAAAGTTTTCACAGCCATGCTCATTTAATCCATATTGATGAGACTTTTGGAGATTATGCAGAAACAGATGTATCTGTTTTATGGAGGGGGAAATTGAGACCCAGAGAGATCAAATGAGGCTGAATTTAGAGGTATAAATAGCAGAATCAGTAAGACAGTCTCCCTCTATTTCTGCAATATACTTTGAATGACAATATTTAACTGAATTATTATTATTGATAATAATAATAATCAGGGTCGAAGGTAGTAGATATAGAGATGGAAGGGACCACAGAAGCTGTCTAGTCTTAACTCTCATTTAAGTAGGGAGAATAAATAATTTGTCTGATCACGTGGGTCAAGAATCTCAGAATTTGACCCTAGTTCCTCTGAACCATTATTCAGTCCTCTGTACCTTGCTGTTACCTAGATCTGAAAGAAAAATTATGGGTATGTTTACCACACTTCTGCCTAAAACAGCTACTTTGTTTCTTGAGTTGACTTGATTACCACTGTATTCAAGTAGATATCTGGGGTTTCTGCTTCCTTATGGGTAATTTTAGTCTTTTTTTTTTTTTGGTGGGTGGTGCTTCCTTGAGGCAAATGAGCTGAGTAGGCTACTGAGAAGCTTATTAGAAGGTAAGTTAAAAATGATTTCAGTTGAGTGTGTTTAATAACTTTATATATTGTAAGGTACATATCTAGTCAGTAAAGATGTAGAGAGGCTGCTGAGTGTTCTACCTGATAACTGAACATATTCCTTCCTTGATCTGTCTTTGGAACACACATCATGACATGTAACTTCATTTTGATTTGTAGCCAAAGTGATTATCCACCAGACACTGAGTGTCTTAGAAGATATTGTGGAAAGTATCTCTGGGGAAGCTACAAAGTCTCGACAGATTTGCTATCAGTCGCTGCAAGAATCTGTTCAGGTCTCACTGGCCCTCTTTCCAGCTTTTATTCATCAGTCAGGTATGAATGAACTCCAAGGCTTTCACTGATTTATGGGGCTAATGAGAATGAGAGCCATGGACTCCTTTGAAGAAAACTGGGTTAATGCAAGTCATGCTTTAACTTGCTTAAGTGGAATGAATCTCAACACTGAAAATGATAATTTTCTGTTTGGTGAGTTTGGTTCTGATAGTTTAAAATATAACAAGGAAGCTTTGGTATTATTCTATGGTAATGAGTCAGATGGGAACTCTTCTTTTTCCATGAACACCTTCAGTTTTTTTCAGTCCCAGTTGTCTCTATTATGGGAGATTGAAGTATATGAAAGAAATTTGGATCCAACATAAGAAGAAAACTGCTTTATGTAATTCTGGCAATTTTCAAAATGACCTATTGCAAGTGTTTTCTTAGTCCCACCAGCATAAACCCCTCTAGTCATGTGGATTTCATTTACATGTCTTTTTGACTTATTTACCTGAAAGCAATCCAGTAATATTTCAGCAAATATTTGTTGAGTGTCTCTTTCATGCAAAGAATTTATGTTATCTGGGCAATAATTTGCCAAGTAAGGCAATTCTCATCATGAAATGAAGAGCATTACATGTAACTAGTATTTTTCTATAATTTAGTTTTATGAATTCAGTCAGTCCTGTAGCATGAATCATATTAGCTACTTATCCTGTAAACTCAGAGATTTTTGACCAAAGAGGGAAATTGATGATGCCCTCTCATATGTTAACACAAATAATTGTTTCTTTCAGTATGTGTATACTGTGATCTACTCTGCATTGGAAACCATATTTGTAGACTAGAGAATTTGTTTGGCTTCCAGAGGAACTTCATTTCCTATAAAGAATGCTCAGGCAGAGTTGACCATTCCAAAGTTATTTTCTCATCAAGCTCTTAATCTTTTTCTTTTTCCCATTATTAATAGTTGCATCAGTAGATATGTCTCAGCATAAGGAGTTCAGGAAAAATAAAGTATATAGAGATTGCAGAAGAGAGTTTTTGAGCATAGGGCTTTATGTTTGCCCCTTTTTCATGTCTTTGATTAGTTTATTTTGTGTTTATTAGATGTGACTGATGAGATGCTGAGTTTCTTCCTTACACTGTTTCAAGGCCTTAGAGTACAGATGGGTGTGCCTTTTACTGAGCAGATAATACAGACCTTTTTAAACATGTTTACCAGGTAACTGCATACTTTTTCTCTCTATATTTCTGTGGCTGCTTCAATCCCCATTAGAAAATGTTTGAATGATAACAGACAACTATATTTATATTTATATTAGAGGTTTTTAATATTTCTGTTTGCTGTTTTGGGAATTGCATTGGCTTGTGTCATAATTTCCTGTGTTTCAATGTCTTTTCCCACATTTCTTTAGAGAACAGTTAGCTGAAAGCATCCTCCATGAAGGGAGTACTGGTTGTCGAGTGGTTGAGAAATTTTTGAAGATCCTCCAGGTGGTTGTGCAAGAACCTGGCCAAGTGTTCAAGCCTTTCCTTCCGAGCATCATCTCACTGTGTATGGAGCAGGTCTGCCCAATCATAGCTGAGGTAAGGGCCTGAAGCAGCCAGTTTAAAAAACTGAGTACTTGAAGGGCTTCCTTCCTACCACTCTTTCTTTACATTTCTAGTGATGGGGAAACCTTGTTTGGAAGTTTCTTTTAATTACTAGAAAAGATTTATTTAATAGAATGTTATGAGTTGAAGAAATGAGTTTATTTTTACTGTCACAAAACAAAGAATGGGTCATTGTTAATTGTTGGGAAAGATTTTAATTTACTAGGTTTTGGTAATGTTGTTTATACTACTCTTTTGCTGACTTGAGTTTTAGGGGCTCCTATTGTGTGTGTCTTTTATGCACAAGTATCTAATTATGTCTTTCCCTAAGACAGAGTTAAGTATGTTAAAGTCTTAACTTGATCTTAGATCACCTTAGAATTTTAGGTCTCCACACTTTGGTTTAGTTGAGTTGAGTTAAAATAGATTAATGTGAATCCATCAGAGTCCTACTCTTCAAATAAACTGTTCTGTAACCTCCGGATACTCACTAGTGACTAGAAGATAGGGACTTAAGGTAAGGGTCAGGGTGGGGCAGCTTAATGAGAAAGTAGCTATGGCTAGCTTGATAGTGTATATTTATGTATTTACATGCTACATAATCTGGACATTGTGGTTATGCTTCATCCCTGTACAAGCAGGCATGTTCTACCTTGAGTGCCTTGGGTTGAGGTTTTATAAGTGCTGGAGATTAATTTGTGCTTCTTATGATGCTAATTAGTCCGCTAGAACCTCAAAAACTGAGTAAAACAAGATGATTAGAGTGGCACCCCACACCTCAAGGGGTCTTGATTCCTCTTAAAAAATATGTCTTTAAACTGGCTTTCTTGGTGACTCTTAATCCCTTGTGTATTCTTTTCCTGAAACCTTAGATCTTTCAACTCTGTGAAGGACAGATCTGTGGTCATTCAATAGATGTGCTGGTTCAATAGTTTATAATCTCTAAGACCAGAAAGCTTTTTTAGCTAGGCATTCCTGTTCTAGAGAAAGTAAAAGAGACAGTATAAGTGTTAAATGTACTAGTTGAAGCAGAAAAATCAATAAGTAGCTCTCACTTATACCTCCACTCAGAAGTCTTCTTGAGTGGCAAGGATACTGGAGTTAGGAGTCATGCACTTGAGCTTAAGCTGCCTCTTTTATTCTCTGTAGTTCCTTGGGCAAGTCACCCAACCTGTCTGGGTCTTTCATGTCCTCATTTTTACAGCAGGGATCATGAAACTTTACCTGCCTCACAGGGCTTTGATGAGAAAAGCACTTTTTAAAATGCTGTATAAACATGACCAGTTATTATTTCTAGACTGAGGTCACCACCAATTCCTTCAAAAGGAAAATTCTAAACTGGCTTTCAAATGCTAGCCCAGATTTGACCCATGATTAAGCTGAAACATTCCTAGTTGATTTCAGCTGAGGAATAAAGTAGAGGTTGTTGTTTTTTTTTTTACTGTACACATAAAACATTCCTCCCATGAACCATGATCTTACTGTAACCAGATAACTCAGCAGCCTTTGGTATAAATGATTTCCTTCTTAGAGAATTTGAGGGCATCTCTGTTTTTCCTAGCGTCCCTCTCCTGATGTGAAGGCTGAATTGTTTGAACTACTTTTCCGGATTCTCCATCACAACTGGAGGTATTTCTTCAAGTCCAGTGTCCTGGCCAGTGTCCATAGGGGAATTGCAGAAGAGCAGATGGAAAATGAAGTACAATTTAGTGCCATCATGCAGGTAATTTGAAAACCTTTGCAGTTAATTATTTCAGTACAGAGCAAGAGTTAGAAAGTATTCTTTAGGAAATTAATGCTAGTTTTTTGTGTCATAGACTCTGTTGAGATCTATGGATCCTTTCTCAGAACAATATTTTTAATTCATGGAATAGGATTATGAGGAAAACCAATTATACTGAAATAGTTATCAAAATAGTAAAGGAAAAAAAAGTTCCTAGATCCAGGTGAATAACCAATGGTTTATCAGCCTTTGTAGTGACCAAATAGCATGAGTCCAATTTAATTTTTGTTGATGGTTTTATTCATATCTGAAAATATAAAAATATTATCTTTAGTTTTTACTGTCTGAGTTTAACTGATTTTATGATTTTTCATTTTATTAGTGAGTTAGCATTTCCTCTGAGTTACTTTAAAGTTACAAGTTAACTTGTTATCAGCCCCAAAAGATATGTTGTCAATCTTTGCCTGCCTTTTTGTAATTAGGGAAGTTTTTGATCTTAGCCTTGGTAGTTTTGATTCTTTAGCAAAGATTATGAGATCTGAATGGGTCTCTTAAAACAATTAACATTCCTTAATTCTGAGAGTGGAGTGGTTACTGGGCCAACCTAATTGCTAGCCCTCTTTCTTTAAAATAACCAATCGTGTTGTTTTTACCCTGTCTTACTTGTAACCACATCACATTTTCTTATTTACCTATCCAAATCAATTACCTCTCCAAAACTATACGAAAGCTGGTGAGCCCTAACTTAGGGTCTTTGGTCATTGAGAGAGGCCATTGATCCAATTTATTGGTTACTACTAGCCTAACTAATAAATTGATCATGCTTAGACCATTGTCCCTCAGTTTATCTCAATTTTGAAATATATGCTTTGGTTTTACACTATATTTCCCAATATTTCCAATCCCCTTCCCCTCTCCAGCAAACAAAGACAGTTTGTCGAAGTTGACTGTCATCAGTCATCTGCGATCAGCGATCTGCCAGATATGCATTGTTTCTTAAACTGATATGAATTCTTGGTGGTATACCAAGTTTTCCTAATGATCTTTGACAATCCCTGTTCATCTCCCAAGATTTTTTGTTTTCTTGTGGTAACTGTGTGTTGACTAATAAATAATAATCAGACTAATAATAATAACCAGAGAAGATGTCTTATCTCTATGTTTGTTGTCTTTCTTTTTCTTTCTTATCTCTGACAAGTGTCCTTTACCATAACTTGTTAGTCAGAGGCTAGTGTAAACTGTTAGTTGAACATGGCTAACCACAGAGTAAATACTGTGTAGTTGAATAAACTCTCCAGTTGAAGTCAGTTTTGAGTGCATCATCATTGTTTAGTCAACTTGGACCAGGTTTGACTTGCTGACTTTTAAGTTCAGCTGATATAAAAGGAAGGGTAGACTGCATTAAGACTGCATTACCTCTCTCTCTCTCTCTCTCTCTCTCTCTCTCTCTCTCTCTCTCTCTCTCTCTCTCTCTCTCTCTCTCTCTCTCTCTCTCTGTGTGTGTGTGTGTGTGTGTGGGTGTATATACACCCCCCCCCCCCCCCACACACACACACACCTGCCTTTTCACCTTGGAGACTCTTCCCCTCTGGGCTTGTTTCCTCTAGTTGGTGGGTTCCTCCCGGAACCTTCTTTTGAGGAAGTGTCCAGTCTAGCCTTGCTTTTATTTCACTCTCAGCTTTGCTCCTAGCTTTTTGGGCAGTAGCATGTTGACTCTTTGTGGGTAGGGATTATATTTCTTTTTGCTTATTGCTGTCTATTAGATGCTGTCTATTAGAATAATTTTACTTCTCTGATAGGTATCATTTTTAGTACTATTATCTAGTTAGAAAATTTCTGGAGAAGTGCGGTTTTTTGCCTCCCTATCTTGGTCTCAGATGGAAAAATATTCTCTTAGGGGGCAGATAGGTAGCTCAGAGGCTTGAGAGCTGAACTCAGACATGAGAGATCCTGGGTTCAAGTCTGGCCTCAGATACTTCCTAGCTGTGTGACCCAGAGCAAGTCATTTAACTCCCATTGCTTAGCCCGTACCACTCTTCTGCTTTTAGAACCAATACTTAGTATTAATTCTAAGATGGAAGGTAAGAGTTAATTAAAAAAACAAACTAGGAAGAAAGAAAGTACTCTTCTAGTTGCCATCTGAACTACCAAATTTGCTGCTGTCCCCTGTATTATAATAACCAAAGTGAATAGCTGGTTGATTTAATACTGAATTTCAGCTTGACCACCATATATTACATTCTCTTCCCTTAGCAGTGTTCTCTTTTTCCTTTTCTATTTATTTGCTCACCCTGTCCTTGAGCTTCTTGCCAAGCTGTTCTCCTCAGTTCATACCACATTCTTTCAAACTTATTTGGGATTCAGTTTTAGTAAAAGTTCCTTTATTGCCTAATAAGTCTCTGCAACCTAATCCCATCTCTTGTCACTTCTCTCACCTGGCCTATCTTACATAGTTCATCTCTTTAACAAGATTCATAATAATCCATTCCCAGAGATATAGTTTAAGGATACAGTGTTTTAAAGGCCCAATGAAGTCCCAGAATTGTCTGTTCTTTCATCAACTAAGTTGAAATCTTCACATTTACTTCTTCCTACCACAAAAGATTAACCTTCAATCTATAATCACTTTAGGGGGAAATCAAACTGTCTCTACTATTTATTTCCATAACCAAGAAGTTAGGAAGAATGATAAGTTGTGGTAGCCTAGCCTAATGGGGAGTTGTGAAGACTATTCCTAACATGATAATATTGGAAAATATAGAATATTAAGCATATAGCTCTATAGAGTAGAATTTTTAGGTTTTCAAATAGGTCTAAAGACTCATGTGTTCCTAAAGGTGTGAGCTGAAGCTAATTTCTTTAACTTGACTAAGTGATTGTACTTCATTTTAACATTCATCAAGTTAATTCATCAAGTCCCTATCAAGACACTATCCTAGGTATATAAGACAAAAAAGAAATAGTCCTTGTCCTTAAATAGTTTATGTTCTACAAGGAAGATTTAAAATAGATAAATTTAAAAAATGTTAATACATTTGCCTGAAGGGAGCAATTTTTTTTAAACTCATAACCTTCTGTTCTAGAATCAATACTCTGTATTGATTCCAAGGCAGAAGAGTGGTAAGGGCTAGGCAGTTGGGGTTAAGTGACCTGATCAGGGTCACACAGCTAGGAAGTGTCCGAGGCCAGATTTGAACCTAGGACCTCCTGTCTCTAGGCTTGGCTCTCAATTCACTGAGCCACCTGGCTGCCCTCAATGGAACAATTTAATACCAAAATTAAGATGTCAGAAGTGTTGGAGAGAAGGTGGAGTCAAGAGAGGACAGTTTAGACAGGGCAGAAACTTTTAGTTATAGAAGTTGATTTGACAAGAATATTTTTCAATTCTCTCTCTCTTGGTTTAAACCAACCCCTTCAAAACGGTTTCTCAATCTGTTCTTGAGATGTGTTTCTGTTTCTATAAAAGCCAATTTTATTTCTTAGGCCTTTGGACAATCTTTTCTCCAACCTGATATCCACCTGTTTAAACAAAATCTCTTCTACCTGGAGACTCTGAACACCAAGCAGAAGTTGTATCATAAAGTAAGTTCTATTCCTCGTTTAGAAATTCTTTCTTTCGTTAGGTACAGCAGTGAGATTCCATTTTTTTAGATTAATAATTTCTTGATTACTTGAGAAAATCTATTTGGCATTTGCCTACTTTATTGGGTTTACTAAGAAGTAGAGATTTCCTGGAGCTAACTATGGCCACATATATTGAAAACTGTCATCTTTTCTCCCCACAGAAGATCTTTCGGACCACCATGCTGTTTCAGTTTGTGAATGTGCTGCTTCAAGTCCTCGTCCACAAGTCACATGACCTGCTGCAAGAAGAGATAGGGATTGCCATTTACAACATGGCTTCTGTTGACTTTGACAGCTTCTATGCAGCCTTCCTTCCAGAGTTTCTGGCCAGCTGTGATGGTGTGGATTCCAACCAGAAAAATGTTCTGGGGAGGAATTTCAAAATGGATCGGGTGAGAGGACAAGAGAGGCCAGGCTGCAGGGAAGGGTGGGTTTGGCCAATCTCATGGCCAGAGACACCAGTTCATCAGAGGGAGGTTGTGTTACTCCATTCCCAGGGATGGTAAGGACCTGAAAAGTTAGCTTGTACTAACACTTACTTAGCTTGCCAGTGAGCTATGTAGTAACCGCTAGATTTTCTCTGATTTATATACTTATTGTGACTTTACTCTCTCTTGCTTTTGCTTTGAGGAAAGAAGTATCTTTGAATTTGATTAGTATTTCTGCCCTAGTTCCACTAACCAGTTTGAGATGTCTCTTAGATAGGAAGCCCATTAGCTGGGAATGGTTACTTCCTGAAATTCCAGAACTCTCTGTTGGAAGTGGCTTTGTTTTTAGCTAAATACAATGTGTCAGTGTTAGCACAGTGCCTGGCACACAATAATTGCTTAATAAATGCTTTCTTCATCTATCTGAACAAGCAGCATGTCTTATAGGACCAGTCTAAAAACTTTGCTGAAGCTAAAATTATCATTAGCTTCTATTGCCCAGAAATGGTACAGGTCCACATTTAGTCTGATCAGATTTGTGTTAATTTTTAATGATTTACTCTAGACTCCCTCACTTCCTCATGGTCATCAAAATGTGAAAACTGAATACTTAATTAGTTATTATATATTTTCCAGGTATTAAAGGTAAGCTGATTAGTCTCTTATCCTGGCTTTTGCTTAGGAGGGTTCTTTATCAGTTGTCCCAGTATTCTTCACAGTATTAACTAATGTAGCCATGCAGGTCAAAGAAGTATTTGCCTGCCTCCTTTGCCAGTTGCCTGACTGTTTCTGAACTGGAGCCATTGAAGAAAGAAGAGGAGGTCCAGGCAGGTGTCTTGTGCAGTTCCTGTAGCCCTTTCACTGTTGACAGTAGTCAAAGGAAAGTTAGAGGTGGAAACAGATTGCATTCCTCTGCTTGTTAACAGCACAGGCTACATGTCAAGCTAACTGGGCCTGATGGACACACCAGCTAATTTCACTCACTGTTATCCTGACTTCCAGCTTGTCATCCTTGGCAAGACTGGCTTTAGTTGTCTGGCCATAATTATTGACCTTTTGTGGGAAAGCCTTTGTTGCTTTATTGCAGTCTGTTTTTTATCTCTCTTTCCCTATATAAAAAAAAAGAAATAGAATTTCCTTTTTTCTTCTTAATGTCTGATAGATATGAAGAATGCATATTTATAGTACATAGGAAACCACAACTACCTTCTCCCATTTTCCCCCTTTGGCTTTCTTTATTCCTACATCCTTTCGAGGTTTTCTATTTGACTTATACTTTGCTCTTAAACTTGAGGTTTTTCTGTAGCTCTTATTTAAGTTTCTTCTCACTTTCCTCAGTTTCATGTGTTGTCACAGTTTTTTCTTCCCCTCTTAGATCTTTTGATCTTCTTTGTCATAGAGAACATGTAATCCATTATGATACTTCTTACTGAAAATTTTTGAAATTCACCTGACTGGCCTTATTTTCCAGTGTTCGAGTTTCCCACTTTTTTTTTTTAAAACGAGATATCCCAGACAGGAACACCAGATTTAGTGGAAAAAAGATTTTTTTTTGTTTTGTTGTTCAAAGAAGTTTCTGCCTTGTTTGAGAATATGAAGTCAGTAGTTGTCCTCTGAATACTTGATGGCTAACTCAGTGATCAAAATGTGTTTCTTGCCGTAATGGGCCTAGAAAATTGCCTGGTGATATCTTTCCACACATAATGACATATAAGGTGTGTCTCAAGTTATTTAAAAAAAATTTAAGGGAATGTTGACCTTCAGCTCTTTTTCTTTACTTTTAACTTACTTCAGAAGTCTTGGAAGAGTCCTCAACTTTCTGAACTACTTGGGGTTGGTAAAAAAGATACTTAATAGCCACTAGCGATTGCTGGCCAGCACAAGGGCTGATATCACTGTTATATTTGAGGAACCACAAGTTGCCTTATTGAGATTGTTGTAGCCCACCTCTCATGCATATCTTTGCTTGTCTTAATAGGCGTATATAAAAGAGGATGATACTTAGTATTCAAGATCTGGCAGTTTTCTTATAGCTCATATCTTTTGTAAATGCCTCCCACACATACTTCAGTATTTGTAATGAGAATGGTCTCTATTTGTCTTTATGATGCAAAATCCCATCACACCCATTTCCTTTAGTTATCTTTTCTGTGGCTACTAGACATAAGATCACAGGTTTAAGACTTGGAAAGAGACTCAAGAAGTCGTTGAATTCAATGCCCTCATTTTACAGATGAGGAAACTGAAGCCCAGAGAGGTTAATAAATGACATGTTCAAAGTCACACATAGCAGAACTCAGTGCTCTTTGATTTGCATCTTCTGGCTCATCCTAGAGGTTCCCATTTGTTCAGGGAAAGCCTCAGGTCAAAAAGAATCAGCAGTGATAATAGACTCTTAGACTTTTAGACTTAAAGCAGAGGAGTTTTTTCTACACCTAGACAAGGACCAGTAGGGATCTAAGTCTCCCCACAAGTTAGGTGATGTAGTAATTCTTAGTTCATAGGAAGAAATTGGAGCTGTTTAGTGAAATAACAGTGAAAATCAGGGTGGAGTTTTATCAGGTATGTTTGCTGAGTGAATGATGCTGTGAATTGCTGAGTCCCCTGGAGCAAAATCTAAATTCCACAGCTGTCAATGATCACTGTTTTCTTTCTTTTTCTCTTTTAATTTCAATAAATTCCCAAGTTGTTTCTCTTGAGGATCAACCAAGAAAAGAAATCACTAGCTATTGGTTCCTTCAGCTTTAATACTTAAGTTTCATTTCTAACCAGGTTCTCTACCTGGTAAAAATGTTGTAATGGCAATTTTGCATGAGGTGAAAAGGTTGCACTAGATAACTTTTTAATCTTACTTCTGTAACTCTTCTTTGTGTGATGTTCTATGCTCACTCACATGTGTGCATGTGTGCCTATGTCTCTGTGTGCTTAATTTTTTATTTGTCCTATTCTTCATTACCTTCTGTCTCTATTGATAAAATTGACTTTAAAAAAGCTTTGTCTATATCTCAGAATATATCTGCTTGTCAGCTTCATATTAACTCTTTGTGAGAAACTAATAGGGGCAAGGCTATATAGGGATTGACTTTTAGTGAGGGGGGAGACAGGCAAGTGGAAAGGGGAAAAAAGAGGAGATACCTTCTTTAGGAATTTTTTAATTTTGGTGGTATTTTAATGTAGCTGATTTCTTTTGTGACTACAAACTGAACTGAATTGTTCCAAATTGGCATCCCATTTCATGTGAAGAGGCCTCACTATCATTTTTCAACTCACTTCTATTCTGTAAAGAATAGCTTGTGTTTAGAGAGGTTAATGTTCAGAAACTTGTGCTGATCTAACCAAGGATTATAGATTAAATTTCAGATTTAATAACTATTGCATTTAGATGACTGAGAGATTTCATTTTTCATAGAAGATGGACTGAGAATTGTAGACAAAGCTTTTAATCCCCCATGTTCCCAAATGTCTTTAATAGATCTGGACCATCCAGATCATGAAGGGAATAGCAGTGTGAGTATAGAGATTGACAGCAAGGGAGGGAACCCTAGTTAGATTTATAAATCAGGTCCTTTTTTTTTTTAAAGTCACTGCAGTTTATCCCTATAGGCATCTTGGTTGCTACAGCTTTGTCTCTCTGTCTTTCAGGACCTGCCATCGTTTACCCAGAATGTGCACCGACTGGTAAATGACCTGCGCTACTACAGACTTTGCAATGACAGTTTGCCCCCTGGCACAGTGAAGCTATAGTGTCTGCACTGGACCCTTATTCTGTTTACTGTCCCAACAGATCTGTACATCTACCGCTGCTGCCACCACCATTTCCACCTTCCTTCTCTCAGACCTCATCTGGACACATCATGGGCACATGTTGGTGAATTTGCACCCTGGTCTCCATCTACAACCTACTCCCCCTTTCCACACCTTTTGTTCCTGCCTTGGCCCCAGGTGGCTCGCCAGCACTGTCTTCAGGATGTGTCTTAATACCAATTGTAGTTACCAGGGCATTTGGAGAGGACAGAGAGTCATGTTGTCAGGTATTAGGGTCTTAGCACTTTCTGTGATGTCCGGAGATTTCAGTGGGTGGTCTGTGCAGATCATGTGTATATCAATCATGAGGCAGAAACGCCAAAGACAACTTAAGACATTTGTACCTTCGCATCATTCCGCCTTCTTGCACCCACTCCCTCCCCCCAAGGCTGTCGAAGGAGAAATGTGACATCTGAACTAATTTGGCACTTCTGTCACTCCCAATTCTCTCCTCCCCTCTGTTCCCTTCCTCCCTTTTTACGTCTCTGCTATTTGCAGAGATTAGAAAGACTTTTGTTTTTGTTATTGTTTTCTCATCATTCCATTGTGATACTAAGATGCTTAATGGAAATAAAATGCTTATGTTGTTGTTTTAAAAGCTGGCAAAATTAACTTCTCTTTCCACAAATAGTACCTGGGAGGTTTATCATACTGAAAACCCTGGTAGGAGGCAGAAGATCTGGAAGCCCTGAAATTAAAATTTAACTCTTGAACCTCTAATCTTTGCTAATGAAGGGTTGATCTAGGCAGAGTTCCAGATTGGGGTGGGGGTGGGGGGGGTTGGGGGCAGGGTGATACATTGATAAATGAATACAGAATCACATTATGCCTCTATCTTTGGCTTGACTTGGATGGGGCAAAAGTCTTGTTAGTCTGGGATGATGCTGAATTTTTTTGTAGATAATGGGTTGTCATAAGTTACTTGAAGGCCAAACAAGAATATGGTGGGCACATGGAGGTTGAATGCCACCCACTACTCATGGGAGGGAATTTTGGCAACCTTAGTTACCCCTGATCATATCTGGTTTTAGAAGTCCTCTAGCAACACAGCTGTTCCTAGAAAGGGTACATGTGGATGTGGGTGTGTGGTGGGTGAGAGCAGAATAAGACTTGGGGTCCTGAGTAGTATTCTGTGCCAGGCACTTTCCTCAACTATTCCAAATACAGAAATCACATTCTCAGAGTTGGAAGGGACTTCAGAGGACATCTATCTAGTCCAACCTCTACCTCAGGAAAAATTTCTTCTATAATATACCCAACAAATGATCTTAGGCTTTTTTTTTTTAAACATTATTTTATTTGGTCGTTTTCATACATTATTCACTGGAAACAAAGATCATTCCCCCCCCCCCCCCCCCCCGCCTTTCCCTCTCCCATAGCCGACGCATGATTCCACTGGTTATCACATGTGTTCTTGACTCGAACCCATTTCCCTGTTGTTGGAGTTTGCATTATAGTGTTCATTTAGAGTCTCTCCTCAGTCTTATCTCCTCCAACCCTGTAGTCAAAGCAGTTGCTTTTCAGCGGTGTTTTTACTTCCACAGTTTATCCTCTGCTTGTGGGTAGTATTTTTTTTAGATCCCTGCAGATTGTTCAGGATCACTGCATTGACACTAATGGAGAAGTCCATCACCTTCGATTGTACCACAGTATTTCAGTCTCTGTGTACAATGTTCTCCTGGTTCTGCTCCTCTCGCTCTGCATCACTTCCTGGAGGTCGTTCCACTCTCCATGGAATTTCTCCACTTTATTATTCCTTTGAGCACAATAGTATTCCATCACCAACATATACCACAATTTGTTCAGCCATTCCCCAATTGATGGGCATCCCCTTGTTTTCCAATTTTTGGCCACCACTAAGAGCGCAGCTATGAATATTCTTGTACAAGTCTTTTTGTCCATTATCTCTTTGGGGTACAAGCCCAGCAGTGCTATGGCTGGATCAAAGGGTAGATATTCTTTTGTCGCCCTTTGGGCATAGTTCCAAATTGCCCTCCAGAATGGTTGGATCAATTCACAACTCCACCAGCAATGAATTAGTGTCCCTACTTTGCCAAATCCCCTCCAACACTCATTACTTTCCTTTGCTGTCATGTTAGCCAACCTGCTAGGTGTGAGGTGATACCTCAGAGTTTTTTTGATTTGCATCTCTCTGATTATAAGAGATGTAGAGCACTTTTTCATGTGCTTATTAATAGTTTTGATTTCTTTGGCTGCGAACTGCCTGTTCATGTCCCTTGCCCATTTGTCAATTGGAGAATGGCTTGATTTTTTGTACAATTGATTTAGTTCTTTATAAATTTGAGTAATTAAACCTTTGTCAGAGGTTTTTATGAAGATTGTTTCCCAATTTGTTGCTACCCTTCTGATTTTGGTTACGTTGGTTTTGTTTGTACAAAACCTTTTTAATTTGATGTAATCCAGATTATTTATTTTGCATTTTGTAACTCTTTCTAATTCTTGCTTGGATTTGAAGTATTTCCCTTCCCCCCCCCTTTTTTTTTTAAAAACCTCAAGTGATGGTTGGGATAGCATTATTAGAAAATTTGTCTCCCAGTTTCATTTTGCTGCTTCTGCAACTTCTACCTCCCTCTCCTGATTTCATTGGTGACAAGGGGAACATGTTTAATACCTCTTCCAGGGAACAGCCTTTTTTTTTTAAATTTTATAATATTTGATCATTTCCATGCATTATTCATTAAAGACAAAGATCATTTTCTTCCCACCCCCCCCACCCCCTGTAGCCGACGCGTGATTCCACTGGGTATCACATGTGTTCTTGATTCGAACCCATTGCCATGTTGTTAATATTTGCATTAGAGTATTTGTTTAGAGTCTCTCTTCCGTCATGTCCCCTCAACCGCTGTAGTCAGGCAGTTGCTTTTCCTCGGTGTTTCTACTCCTACAGTTTGTCCTCTGCTTATGAATAGTGTTTTTTCTCCTAGATCCCTGCAGATTGTTCAGGGACATTACACCGCCACTAATGGAGAAGTCCATTACGTTCGATTATACCACAGTGTATTAGTCTCTGTGTACAATGTTCTCCTGGTTCTGCTCCTCTCGCTCTGCATCACTTCCTGGAGGTTGTTCCAGTCTCCATGGAACTCCTCCACTTTATTATTCCTTTTAGCACAATAGCATTCCATCACCAACATATACCACAGTTTGTTCAGCCATTCCCCAATTGATGGGCATCCCCTCGTTTTCCAGTTTTTGGCCACCACAACAGGGAACAGTCTTTAAAATTCTTCAATACTGCTATTTTGTCTCCCTCTTTCCTCAACATTTTCTTCTTCTTGTCAAACATCTACATTTTCTTCATCTGAACTTAACGTGGCAAGATCTTTAGTTATCCTCTTTAATTTCAATTTATCATTGTCCTTCTTAAACTGCAGCACTCGTAAGTGAATACAGAATTCAACAGTATTCCTGGCCTGAGCAGGGCATAGGGCCATCACTTACTGGACACTGTCTCTTAAGGCAGCTTAAGATTACATTACATTTCTTGCCTACCAAGTTTATCTCGCTGATGTGAAATAATCATATGAAGGCATTTTACATGGACTATGTAAAAAACAGTAGAATAAAGATGGATTTATTTGGATGCACAAACAGTACCATGGTATAATTTTAAACATACTAAAGTGTGTTTTTGTCCTGAACTTCCATTAAAGAACTGTGATTGTTTTTTTAAAAAAAGCAAACAAAAGATTTCTTGTCTACTATGGTTCACTGTTGACTCATATTGAACTTCTAGGCTATTAAAACCCACATAGCATTTCCACATGAACTGCTGTCTGGCCATACCTCTCTCTTCTTATACTTGTGAAACTGATATTTTAAACTCAAGTGCAAGAATTTTCACTTACCCCCATTAAGTGTTATCATTTTCAACTTAACTCCCTTCTTACCCTTTTAAGTCTCTGTAGCTCAGGAACCATGGCTTATAATCCCATTTCCCAGTTCTCTGAGGATTGTAAGATATGTAGTTTATCTGGGGTGGGTCATTCAACTTATAAGCAGCAATTAGGCCTTCTCTTGGTTACCAGCTCCTAATAGCTGTTTTTATTCTTTTCTTTGTGCACCAAAGATCATTCTCCTTGGCATAGAAAACAGATGCAAAATATGATTTCTGTAGCTTCCTACCTCTTTGATACCATTGACCATTCCCCACTAGCAGCAGTTCTCTCTTCTCTTTGATCCTCTTTTCCCCAACATTGCCCTGTTTTGTTACCTTTAGTTTGTCCTGCCAGAATCAGTTCATTCCTGGAATTTTTGTTTGTTTAACATTTTCATTGCTAGCTTTTATTTTTAATAGCATTTTTATTTTCTAATATATTTTTTCCCTCCTCTACCCAGAGAGCCATCTCTCATAATAAAGATGGAAAAGAGTACAGGAAAACTAACAAACATAGTAATCAATGCAAAGTTTCACACTCATAACCCCTAGCCATAGTAAATGAGGGAGAAAGGCACATTTTCATTTCTTCAGTTCCACATTTGGTTATTATAATTATGTATGGTTGTTTTGATTTTTTTTCCTTTCCATTAACATGATTGTAGTCTTATATATTTCTTTCTTGGTTCTCTACTTCAATTTGTATCAATTCATATGTCTTTCCCATATTTTTATTATTCCTTATGTTCATTATTTAATACCTCACAGTAATGTTCCATTACATTCATGCGCTACTGTTCAGCTATTCTCTAATTCATAGGCATCTGCTTTAGCATTTTTAAAAAAGTTATGCCATTCTTTCATATTCATCCTTTGTTAGCTATCTGTGCTTATATCTTCTTTTTAATATTTTAGTTGGTAGATGGGAATAAATACTTGTTCAGACAAACAGGCCTTATCTCTTTTTGCCCTCAATGGAATCATTTTTCTCCAGAATTTTTTTAGGACTTGCCATCCCTCCTGTGCTGACTTCTCTATAGATAATTTCAGAGTATAGGGTTGTGCCTAACTTTTCTCTTAGCTCTTTGGGACTTCAAAAATGTAGCTCTCCTGTCAGATAATGTTTGATTCTTTTCTGTATTACCAGTTCTACAGTGGAATTGTCACTCTCTTCAAGGTTTCCATTCATTTCTTCTCCAGCAACCAGTTCCCTTCTTATTTGAAAGAATCAGGTATAGAACAGCATTTTCCTATATTTCCTCTGCCTTTTGAAGGATGAAATTATCATTGAGGAAAGTTATGAAATTATTAGTTGCTTCTGACAGAGAACCCCAGGCAGTCGTCCTCCAGGTAATTGAAGTCTCTCACCACTATTGTGTCATACTTTTGTTTCAGGCTTGAGATCTGTTGAACTCCATATTTATTTTCTCTCTGTTGAGGTGGTCTGTAATACATTCCAAATGCAATATCAGTTCTTTTTCTTTCTTTGTTGATCTTGACCCAAATGTTCATTGGGTTTTTCTCCTCTCGCTCCTGAATTTTCTAATATTAACATATCTTCATAGACATTGCTGTTATTTACTTTGGATAAAGTATATTCAAAGCCATTTTCTAGCAATGGACCGTATCTCACTAAGATTCAGTAATAGCTAAGGTCAAATTTGACACCTAGGTTCACCTTTCTTGTTACTACTTATACTCTGTGCATTTATGTATAGTGATCTGACACCACAAATTTCATATTAAATTTCCCTTCAAACGGACTCTTCTAGGATTTTGTCTCCTGTGAACTTCTGAGTATTTCTACTGTTCTGCATTGTAACTATTCTCCATGGCCTCTAGTTTAGTGATAATACATAAACAATTTTGACTTCAATTAATATATTCTTTTTTTCTCCATCTTTTTTTTTTCTTTTGGTCTTGGAATCAATACTTGGTATCACTTCCAAGGCAGAAGAGCAGTTGGGGTTGGCAACTGGCGTTGTGACTTGTCCAGGGTCACACAGTTAGGAAATATCTCAGGCCAGATTTAAGCCTGGGCCTCCTATTTCTAGGCCTTGCTCTCTCACCTGAGCCACTTAACTGCCTCAGCAAATATATTCTTTTTAAAAATTAACTTATTTGGAATATTTTTCCATAGTCACATAACTCATGATTTTTCCCTTTTCCGGAGCGGACAAGCAATTCCAATGGATTACACATGTATAATTGGTCAAAAACTAGTTCCATGTTATTCATATTCCCAGCAAATATATTCTTACCACCTCTGGTTAAGTTCACTCCACTCCCAGCTAGGAGCCTGTTACTCATATATTTTAAGCTGTGATCCAAAAATCCAAATTGTGTTAAGTGACATCTTTTTAGCTAGTTGCGCACCACCAAAATCTCCCTTTGTTTCTGAATTCCTTGTGCTTCGGTGGAGAGTAGTGATAAAACCTCATAATCGTAACTGCTTTCTAGGTTACTTCTACCCTACATTCCCAAGTGAATTACTAGAAGTTGGTTGAACAAGTCTTGGGAACAGGTTCTTTGTCCCATCTAGAATATGTGGCCTGGGAAGGTTGTTATTAGGTCAGCAAGTTACTTCTCAGTACCCGCTCCTTAGCAGGTAGTCTACCTGCCAGCATCATTTGTTGCTTCTTCCTCTGACCTTTACGTGGTTATCTTTTAGCCAACAGCCCCTGTGGACCCACACTGTCATTACTTCTTAGAGTGTCAGCATGCACTTCCTCTTCAGAGCATCCAGCTTCTCCTTTTTTGGGAAGATCCTCATGTTCATTTCTTATGTCTTAGTGTTTACTGGCCCTTCCTCTTATTCCTCTGTGCAATATTCTTCCAGCCTTCAACCTGCTGTGTGTGTATATACATACGCATGTATATACACATTTACATATAAATTAGATAGCTAGGTAGCTAGGGTGGGGGAGAGAGCTCTTTTTAGACATGCACACACAACCATAATATATATAAATATACAGATACCTGTATGTAGGATATTTGTGTATGCGCATGCATGTGTCTAAAAGGAACATTTAATTTTCTTTGATTTCAAGACTTGTGAGGTATTCCCCGTGCTCTTTGCCTTCTCTTCTAGGAGGAAGGCTAGCTTACACTTTGAACATAGGTAGCAGTGTTGGCAGAAATACAGACATTGCCCTCTGCATGCGTAGAACTGCAAAATTCCCCCTTCCTACTTGCTGAGTATGAGATTTGTAGGTGGGTCGCTATCCTGGAGATGCTCTCTGTTATGATTCTCATTTGTAAATAAGAACTGCAGAACCAAGAAGAAACTGATGCATCCTTTGGCACACCCTAAATATACTATATGTCTACTAGCTTTCCTCAATACAAAGTGAAGACTTTGGGAAATCGGCTTTTTCAAGCTTAGGCTTAGAGTCATAGAATTTCATTTGTGCAAGGGACTTCAGTTATTCCAGTCGAGTCTCCCACCCAATGCAGGAATAGCTTCTCTGGTACCCATAACAGGTTATTTATCCAGCTTCAGTTTGAAAACCTCCAATGACTAGCAGCTTACCATATCACGAAGGAGCACATTACTTTTGTTGGGCAGTTCTGATGATCAGAAAGTTTATTTACTTAAGTTGAGCCAAAAATCTATCTGCCTGCAGCTACCACCAGGTGGTCCTGGTTCTGCCCTCTGGAACCACGCAAAGCAATTCCATGTGACAGCCTTTCAGCTATTGAAGATGGCTTCGTGCCCCTATTACCACTCCTGGCCTTATTTCGTGTCTGTGAGGATTTGACTTTGCTTATCCGACCCCAGAGAATGGCCTAATCCCTGTAAGATTGAGGTTTAGCACCTAATCTCGATTAGGAATCAGAAGAGATGAGTATGTAATCTCCCACTACTTTGTTGTGTTCTGACATCGATGTTTTTGCAGGTCACTCAAAGGCCTTGAAGGAGTTGGTGGCAAAATAGACTGTTGCAACACGACTGCTGGGTCCTTGGCCTACTCTAAGATAATTTCATTTCTCTCCTGAAATCTCTTCCATTACCATTATTCTACTATTGATCAAAAAGATATTATCAGAGGCATTTTCCAGAGTTTGGCAGTGTGTACTGATGGTTCAGGAGAGGACTAAATTTCATTGGAGACAACTGGAAAAATTGGCAGACTAATTAGTAGGGGAGGCTCCATGGAGCAGAGAGAGAATCTTGGGAATGAAATGGAGATGGAGTGTGGCTATTCTCCAAGCAACAGGACAGTCAATAGATTAGGGAACAGGGAAGATGGTTCTTCCCTTCCTCAGTAATGTTTTCCCTTCTTTCTCCAAATTCCTTCTCCCTCTTACATTTCCTTTCATTTGCTAGTACAGAAAGGTTGTGTGGCTGAAAGGACATTGACTTGAAGATAATAGAAATCTGGGTTCCAATCCCCACTGAGGGACAATAAGCAAGTCATTTAAATTCATTCTTTAGTGTCTTCATCTGTAAAATGGGGAAAAAAATGCCTCTTTTTCAGGATTGTTGTGAGTACCCAACAAGATAGAATATTTGTAAAGCACTTTGCAAACTCTAAAATGGCCTATCAAATATCAGTCATCATTTATGGTTAAAACTATGCTATAAACTTCAAGTAAATGAAGACAGGGAAGGATAACTGTAGAGCCTCATTATAGGATTTTGTCCCCTTAAAATAATATCCTGATATTTAGACCTTAGAGATCTTCTAATACCAACTCTATATTAGAGACTAGAAAACCAGAGTTAAGAGGAAATGTGACTTGCCTGAAGTCACACTAAGTTGTAAAGCTGATATTGGGGTTCAGATTCCTGGATTCCACATGCAGTTTTCTCTCCACTCAGCCATCATAATAGCAATCTTTTCCTAGACACTCTGCTTGATGGACAGGGCAAAATTCTTAGTTGTGGAGCCCAGGTAGGTCATTCATCTTTTTTTCTTTTTAACCCTTGGAGTTTGGAGCTGGGTATTGACTTCAAGGCAGAAGAGTGGTAAGGGCTAAGCAATGGGGGTCAAGTGACTTGCCCAGGGTCACATAGCTGGGAAGTGTCTAAAGCCTGCTTTGAACCCAGGACCTCCCATCTCTAGGCCTGGCTCTCAATGAACTGAGCTACCCAGCTGCCCCCTAGGCCATTCATCTTAACTAAAATTTAGTCTGGTGAGTATGGAGCTGTAGACTAACCTGACTGGTGGATGATGCTTATTTATCAAGGCTTCTTAGGAACTCTGTTCCGCAGCTCAACTTCTAGGAGAGAGAAGCCCAGTCTAGTCCACATGACATGCCTCTTCTTGGATATAAAACAAGAAAAACAACTGAAAAACCACAGAAAGGCAACATATATCTCTGGTGATTGCAAGCTTTCAAGGCATCTATGCTCGGACACTGCCTCTAAGTGTAGAGGCAGTACTCCCAAAAGATGAAGGAAGAATTCGTCCTTGTCATTAACCACACGAGGACAGCCCAAAGCAGCAGTATTAAGTTTACACGGCACGTTGATATATGCATAGCCATAGATGAGGAGAACAGGAGTCACTGAGTGCCCAATTTTCAGTCCCATCCACAAGCTCATATGATGAGGCAAGGAACTCTTTCTTTGCAATTGCTTCCCTCCACCCTTCCCCATTTACTCCTACTTTGGTCCCTTCTAGGTCCCTTGTGCTTGCTTTCCTGAGTTATTGCTGCTCTCAGGAAAAAAGATGGCCAGAGGGAAAAAATTATGAAGTATGCTGAGGTTACTGAGATTTTTTTCTATGGGCTTATGATGTTCCTAATGGTTGATCGAGATTAAATTCTCACAATTTTGGAGTTGGAAGATGCTTTCGATATCCACTCATTTTTATAGGCGAGGAAACTCCAGAGAGAGAGAGTGAAGTCCTTAAAGGTCCCAGTGAGTTCCTGGAATGGCTCCAAACCAAGGCTTCTGAAAGTTCTAATCCTGGGAGTTCTTTCCTTGACCAAAACTACAGACTTCCTCTTCCTGGGGAGTCATCCAGCTTGGCACCCTTTTCGAGCCGAATTTGAGCTAGAACAAGAGGAGGAAGTAAGGTGAGGACAGAAGAGGAATTTTTGTGGAGGTTGGGATGGGATAGACAATGGACGAAGGTAATCATGCCCACCCTTTTGCCTGGCCACAATCTTCTGGCCATATTCACAGATACTACCCTCTCACAATGGTCAGCAGCTTGTGGACAATGTACAATGCACAGCTAAGGCCTGTTCAGCCAATTTGAAGAGAAGCCTTCTATTTCAGACTTCTTAGAGAATGTTTAAATTGATGGCAGCCATCCTCAATGATGAATAATTTGTTAGGTTCAATATTTGATAGTTTCATATGCTTTAAGAGTCCGTAATGAGGCAGCAGTCATCCATTAAGTGTCAACACGGGACTCATCTACTAATGTGGATTTAAGCCAGTGGACAGGCCTTAACCCTGCTCATGTTTGTCTCTATGACCTATGCATGTGTCAAGGGTTTCCTTGATTAAAATAGGAGGGAATAGGAAGACTTTCAGAAATAATTTTCGGTACTAGATCACATCTTCATAAATAGTGCAACTGCCTGAAAAAAGATGAAGGTACATGATCCCGATGTGATCCTTGTGCCTGGGTTATAAAAAAGCATTTTGGGGGTAAGAGCCATTCTCCACTAGATAAGTGGTCAAAAGATGTTAAGTTTGTAAGAAGAAGAGTTGTTTCAAAATCACTGATAAGAGATATGCAAATTAAAACAACTGCAAAGATGACAAAAGACTGAATTAGTCCTTGTAGGTCCCTCAGGAAGACAGATGCAGTAAAACTCTTGGTGGAGCCCTGAACTTTGGTCCATTCCTTCTGGAAACATTCTGGAATGATGTGAGAAAAGTGACTATGTGACCTATCCTTTAACAATGAATATGAAGGATTTGGAGAACTTTGGCAAGGCTTATTAAATGAAGTTTATAATAATGTTTAACAAGCAGAAGCAAGAAAACAATATTCTTAATGGCTACAATAATGTAAATAAAAATACTCAAATGAAACAATTCCAAGGAACTGTAGTGATCTATCTTGGCTTAAGACAAGAACTTCTTTGTTCTTGTGGTACAACAGCAGAAGACTACAGGCTGTATATTGTGTATACACTGTACCATAAGGTTGCCATGTTGGTTTTGCTTATTAACTGCTTTTCTTTGTTATGAGAGATAGTGGTGGTATATCTAGAAATGACTGTGATGTAAAAAAGCATCAATAAAACATTATTTTTTAAAGTCTTTGACTCAACAGTACAAAACACAGGCTTAAAAACACTCCTGCAGAAAGGTGTCCTTTGTGTATATGTTAATAATACCAGCTAGAAATGGCAGTCCATGCCTGTTACCCCTGTTCCTGGGGAAGCTGAGACTAATGGATCTCTTGAGCCCAGGAATTCTGGACTGTAGCAGATGAAGTTGATCAGAAGTCCAAACTAAGTCTAGCACCAATGTGGTAAACTCCCTGGGTCAGGGGTTCACGAGGTTGTCCAAGTAGTGGTGACTAGTTGAGGTCAGAAATTAGAGCTTCTGAAGCCATCATTGCTGGGATGGACAACTTTCACTGGGCAATATGCCAATATGATATGGAGAGATTGAAGACTCAACAGAGACTGCAGTCTGCTGGAAAAGACCAAAAGTGATGGGGTGAAGTACACAATGTTTGTTATGCTATAAAGCATAGGAATAAACAAACCCTTCCTTCACATAATAGTATCTATCTAAAACCAAGAGCAAACATAGATAATGGAGAAAAAATTGAGATCTTCCCAATAAAGTCAGGAACAAAACACGGATACCTAGGATCATGATTGCTAATTGGCATAGTACTAGAAATGCTAGCTATAGTGATATATCAAGAAAAAGAGTTAAAGGGGGACAGTATAGGGCAATGATGGTGAACCCTTTAGAGATAAAGTACCAGACCCTGCTGACTGAGTGCTGTGCCCGCCCCATCTTACCCCCAGCTTCCCCTTACCCAAGACAGGGAAGAGAGGAAGCACTCCCTTTGGGCTGCTGGTCAGAGGGGTGGGTAACGAGAGGCAGGTGTGGGGAGGGAGAGGCGAGTAGCTGGAAGGCTCCACTCCTCTCCAGCTGTGTGTCATCTTGTGAACTATGCTCCCTTCAAACCCAGCTCCTCTACAAACCCACCACAAGAATCACCTTTACCAGAGACTCAACAGGCTGCCATCTGCACCACATCCTCATGCAGTATGTGAGCTCCCCCCACCCCCACCCAGCACCTTACCCCAGACAAGGGAGGAAGCACTCCCATTGGGCTGCTGGGCAGAGGGGTGAGGGAAGTGAGGAATGTCTCTGGTGCTTGAAGAGGGGGAGGGGAACACCACCACAGAGTCCCTCTGGCTTTCTAGTAACAAAGTCTGGGGAGGGCTACTGTGCTTGCCCACAGACAGTACTCTTTGTGCCATCTTTGGCAACTGTGCCATAGGTTCACTATTACTGGTATAAGGGAAAAAGAAACAATGACTGATTTTTGCAGATGGTGTGGTTTATTTTGTGAACCCTAGACAGTCCACTAAAAGTTGAAAAAACAAATTCAGCTATTTGTAGAACATAAAATAAATCCACACAAATCATCCACGTTACTGTATGTTGCCAAAAATGAAACACCCCCCCCCCCAAATAACCTTAGCAGAAAAGTCTAGAAAAAGAAATTCCAATCAAAACTATAGAAACTATAAAACAGTAGCCTATCAAGATACACATAAGATCTCTGTGAATCCAACTATAAAATGTTTATAGAAATAAACACATCTAAATAATTGAAAAAATATATCTCCTGAGTAGCCCAAGCCAATAAAATAAAATTATACTACTACCTAAATTGACTTAGTGTCATGTCAGTCAAATTACCAAAAGATTTCTAGACCAAGAAAAAATACCAATTCATATGGAGTAACAAAAGAACCAGAATTTCAATGGCAAAAATGAAAGGAAAAATGCAAAAGAAGATAGTCTCAAAGTATGCTACAAAGCATTTATTAAGAAATTTGGTACTGGCTAAAAAATTGATCACTGGAGTGGATTAGAAACAAAATAGAAGCAACAATAACTATCAATAACTCAAAGACCCCAATTATTGAAGAAGGGCTCAAACAAAAACTTCTGATAGCTATAAAGCAGCCTGTCAGAGAAATAAGAATCAGCATCACATTACATACCAAGATAAGGTCCAAATTATACATTATTTAGCTATTAAAGGTTAACAGTGGAAGCAGATTACAGACAATACCTTTCAGAAGTGTTTGTAACCAAACAAGGAATAGAGAAGATGACAAAAGTTAAAATAGACAATCTGAACTTGAAATTAAACCGTTTTCGTACAAGCAGATCTAATGCAGTTAAAATTAGGATAACAGGTATTTGGGATGGAGTGAGTGTGTGTGTGTGTGTGTGTGTGTGTGTGTGTGTGCATATCTCTTTGCAGCATTTCTCTCATGAAGGTCTCATTTCCAAGCTATATAATGCACTGATTTTCAAATTTTTAACACTAAGTCATTCTCCATCTCATAACTGGTTAAGGAAAATGACCAAACGGTTTTCAGAGAAAGAAGTTTAAGCTATCATTAGCTATGTGAAAGAAACATTCCAATACAATAAATGAAAATTAAGTCCATTCTGAGATTCCATCTTATGCCTGCTATGCTTTCCATATGTTAGCTCACATTTGAGGGACTGGTAGGAATCCAGGTAGAGCTGTTTAGCAAAGTGTTAGCTATATAGGTTTGGAGTCTGAGAGAGTTGGTTCAGGATTGGGAAGAGTTTTTGTAATCTGCATAGAACTAGTAGCTAAAGCTGTTTCAGTCCTGTGATAGAATGTAGAGGGAGAAGCTGAGGGTAGAGAGAGAACAGAGAAGGCTGACAAGGGCTTCTGATCTGCCCCCCCTAGGTCTCCTGTATCCTATCTCTTCAGTGATCTACTCTGCTCTGTAGTAGTGGGAGGTGAGAGGTGGTGGTGATGATGGCAATGAGAAAGATGAGGGTAACTCTCCACCAAAGTCCTACCCCAATGCCTCATTGTAGCAAAGGGGTAACTTTTGAAGGTTTATACTGGCAAAATGCTGGCAAGTCTTTCCAAGCTAGAAGAGCTTCAGTATGAGCCCAGTGACACATTGTTATCTTGTTATAAGAGAACTAATCTAGATAAGTTCACAGAGGCTTATTACTAGGTTGGCCGCAGGAGAGGGAGTTGCAGTCACAACTACAAAGTCCATCTACTAAGGCATGAAGGGGTTGCAATCTGCATTTGTGGAGAGATTATTCACACTGATTAAATCATGGGTTCTTGAGGTACTGAAGTAATAATAGCCCCCAAAGGGAGAGCTCATATTAATTGTTGTTTATTCATTTTTCAGCTGTGTCTACACTTTTTGTGACCCCATTTGGGGTTTTCTTGGCAGAGACAATGGAGAGGTTTGCCATTTCCTTCTCTAGCTCATTTTACAGATAAGGAAATTGAGGCAAACAGGGTTAAGTGACCTGCCCAGAATCACATAGCTAGTAAGTATCTGAAGTTGGATTTGAACTCAGAAAGATGAGTCTTCCTGAATCCAGGCTGGTGTGCTGCCCTGCCTAGGTGCCCCACACATTGATATTTCATATTAAAGGTTACCAAATGCCTCCTTCACAACAAATTGAGCAGTGCCTGTATTCACACCCCTATTTTACATATGTGGAAAATGATGTCTCAGAGGACCACTGATTGATAATATGCATGCTAGTTAGCAAGCTAAACTTCCTCTACTCCTTCTAGTTAGTGAAATGCCTTAACACAGTAAAAATACATACCTTTAAGGGATGTTGAATGACCCTAGAGCTTCTTAGATTTGGAAGAAAGGAGACAAAGGCTACTTTGGGGTCCCTGCTTGATTCATGATGGCCCCTTTATATAGTCACAGAAGTGGTGGGGTTTTTGACTTAGCTATTCAGTGGGTCAAGGTGAATCAGGCAAGAAACTCATTGTCCCCTTTTCAAGGTAAGGTTCTGGGAGTCAGCTGGGTACTTCCAAGGGCCTCACTCAAAATTTGCCCTCACTGCTTCTCTTTCATGCAGTCAGAATTATTTTTATAATCAACAGGCAAAATGCCCCTGACTTTCTCTGGGAGATAGGTGAAGTGGATCTTTATATCCTGGAGATAATTGAATGCTAATTCTTTTCTGCAGAAGAGACATTTGAGTTTCATTTCCTTCCTTTCTGAACTCTGAAGTGGTATCTGGAGCTGCTGCCTAGCCCACCTTCCCATGGTGTTCAAACTTGTTACCAGACCTAACTTAAACCTGACCCAACTGCTTCCACTATGAGCCATCTAAACTAGTCTAATTGGGCCCTTACCTAGTGAGATCAAGGCCATAAGAAGGGAGAAGACATCCATTCAGCAAAGCAGGGGCATTCTCCAGGGTTTGGGGGAGCTAGGGATCCTGGGAGAGACACAATGAAATAATGAGAGTTTCCCAAGGCTGGTATGAAGGGAGTGGTGGCAAATCTATAATCGGCAATGATTCCATTCTTCCACTAAGCTGCAGGGATTTAGAGGACCATTTTCTGAAATGGCTTTCTGTCTCTCTAGTCTGGTGGTTCTTAACCTGGGGGTCTGTGAACTTGTATTTTTTTTTTAAAAAAGCATTTAAAAATTTATTTAATTAATTAATTTGAAATATTTTTCCATGGTTACCTGATTCATGTACATTCCCTCCCCTCTTCCCTCCCCACTCCCATAGCCAATGAGCAATTCCACTGGGTTTTACATATATCATTTGAACTTATATTTTTAAAGGATATTTGATAACTGTATTTCAATATAATTGGTTCCCTTTGTAATCTTATATGTTTTATTTTATGTATTTAAAAACAATATGCTAAGAAGGGGCCAATAGGCTTCTCCAGACTGTTAAAAGGATACATGACCCAAAAAGGGTTATGAAACACTACATTAGACTGTATTTATTCTTTTTGAAGTCAGGGATTACTATCTCATTTATCCTACATATTGTAGACATACAGTTCACTGAGGGAGGACTACTCTCAGAAATTATGGGGCTGGAGAAATGAGTTCCCACCTTACCCAGCCTCAAGCTCTCTCACATAGCCATAGACCTGTGTTGGCGAAGGCATGGCACAGGTGCCAGGGCAGCTTGGAGAGGGCTACTCTGTTTCTACTCTCCACAGTGCCCAAGGACATTTTTTTGCATGTTCTGCCCCTCTGTCCAGCTGCCCAGTGTGAGCACTTCCTCCCTCTGTTGTCTGGGATAATGCAGGGGGGCTTACAGGTAGTTTGAAGTTGCATTTTTGGTATGTAATCTCAAAAAAGTTCACTAATGCCTGCTATACTTTGTACTGGCCCTTAGCCTAGAACCCCTGCCCCTGGGAAAGGGCCAATTGGAGAAGAAAGAAACTTTTAGTTCTAATTTTCTTTGGTCCCTCTCTCCAAGATTATTTGCCAGCCTCTCCCATGTATGTATGAAAGATAAAAGTGCCTGGGAATCCACTGAGTGATAGTGCTAGACCAGAACCTGCCAATGTGTCACTAAGTTCCCCATGTCCAAACAGGGCTGCCTAAGCCTACATTGTGAGATGAAGTAGAAAAAAGGTCAACTTGGGTCCATCCATCTATGGAGCAGTGCAAGAAGGACTAGATTTGAATTTAGAGGATCTGGATTTGAATTCTTACTTTTCTATCTGTGGGATATTAGGCAGATCACAGCTTCTCTAATTTTTAGTTAATATCTTTGAAAGTGAGAGATTAACTAAATGATCACAAATCTAGAGCTGAAAGGGACTTTCAAAAGGGCCATATTACCTGATCGTGGCATTTTATAGATATGGAAAATGAGACCTAAATAAAAGAGGGTAGATTCTTCTTTTTTTAAACTCTTACCTTCCATCCTAGAATCAGTACTGTGTATTGGTTCCAAAGCAGAAGAGTGGTAAGGGCTGGACAATGGGGGTTAAGTGACTTGTCCAGGGTCACACAGCTAAAAAGTGAGGCCACATTTGAACCCAGGACCTCCTGTCTCTAGGTCTGGCTCTCAATCCACTGAGCCATCCAGCTCCCACAGGTAGTAAATGACAAAGTTAGGTTTTGAACTTGGGGCATTTGAGGATAAAGGAAGGGCTCTTTCACACTAAACTTCCTCCTCTTATTTCTAATGCCTCTTCCAGCTTTAGAATTTATTATCATCTGTAGCCTCAAGCCTCCTAATATGAATCCCATTTAAATAACAATCCTGAGACTGATCTTCTCTCACTCCCACCCTCTGGGAAATAGATTTGTTTGCATGCAGAGAAAACAGAGAATCCGTTTGCTTTTTTTATTTCCCATGGATCTAATTTCGCTTTTAATCCTGTCACAGCCCTTGCTATCAAGAGCTAATTGCTATTCTAAGAAGATCAATGATGTGGTATAGGGAGTTCCTGTGGCCTGGTAAGACAGCAGAAGAGATGGAGAGTTACACTGAACCCACTAGATTTCGAGGACTCCTTCCTTTCTGATGCTAATAGTGCCTGATGGCACTTGTACCCCCTTCTCTGGGGGAATCTCAAGAGTGTTCACTTCTTAATATTCTAGTTCTGTCTCCACATGGGTAAATGACTTACCTAACCTCTCTGGACCTCTTTCTCTATCTGCCAACTGAAGACATTCTTTGTGACTTTGGAGGGTGGCATCTAGAGAGACCTGAAGTCCCCTCTGGTCTCGCTTAGAAGAACCGCTTGGGAGGTGATCCAGGGTGGCTGGCTAGCCAGTAGGCAAGTTGCTGGAGCTTTCATGGCACAGTCTATTCATTCCTCCTGGTGGGCTTTCTTCAAACAGGGTAAGTTATCTGAAGAAAGTTTTCATAAAAACTCCTGGCTGTGGCTGCAAGGAATGTTACCTGAGTGAGTAGTGGTGGTGGTGAGAAGAAGGATCGGCACTGCTGCCCAAATGGGACTGAATCCAATGGTTTTCCTGGCATCCTGGCTTCCAGCTCCTACTATTGCATTCTCTGGGGCACTTCTAGATTCCACAGTTCTATCACTTCTGAATCCCAGCTCAGCTGTCTCCCGGGAGTTATGTTTAACTGGAAGTCCTAAGAATCCACCCACAGCCATTTTCTGTTTTTCTGCCTTCTTTATGATGAAGATACATAAGATACTTCATTTTCTTCTGAGCAGTCCTGAGAGGTAGGCACGATTATGAATTGCATTTTACAGGTGAGGAAATTGGCTTGCCACAGATCACACAGCAAGTAAGTGTCTGAGGTTGGATTTGAACTCCTATCTTTCAGAGCACAGGCCCAGTGCTCTATGCATTTGACCACCTCTCTGCCTAGAAAATAGCAACTGGAGTTGCTGGAACTTTCATGGCATGGTCTATTCTCAGGAGAATCCGATGGTTTATGTTTGCCTTGCCCATGCCAAGACTGAATTTACTTGCTTATTTGTCCCTTTCTGTTTCTTTTTGTAAATACAATTCAGAAACTTTCAACCTTTAGAATGAAAACTTCCAAATTTGGGGATTCCTCAGAGGCAATCCTGAGTTTGAGAGTGCCCAAATATGATCATTCTTGAGTTTAAGAGCAGGACACTGGCTTTCTAGAGATTTCTTTTACAGCATGCAATTTGGAGAGGGAAAATGATTGTCCTACAATTGAAGGACTAAAACAGTGCCACCTGGGGCAGGAGAAGTGGACCTTGCCCAACCTCTGCTATATAACTCAGATGATTGGTTGTTGTAGGTCTGTGCTGAATAGGAAATATTTTTTTTCAGTAGTCTTACATAGGGCCTTCGACTGCTAGGAAAGTCTAATGAGTGTAATAGGCTCTTGGAGTGTTTTCTAGTTCAGTATGTAAGTACTTTGCATCTTATTTATTTCTTGTGGTAAAGCAAATAAAAAAGTTTCTTATCTTGTACTGTAAAAATGAATTTTGGTGAGTTGTTATAAAAATAAAATATTTAGATGGAAAAACTGTTTCAATACAGGTTCAAAACTATTTAAAAGTGTTTAAACTCACCAATCAGGTTCAAACTGTTTGGATACTTTCAGATACTTTTGATAGAGGTAATCAAAAGTATCCTCAGTGATGAAGTGAAGCTCAAATGCAGACTTCCCTTCAGGGCCAGGTGCAAGAATGCTAAAGAGACTCTTATTATAAATATGAGATATTTATTGAAATATATAAGGATAAATAAAGGATTTCTAATTCTAAGGGATTCTAAATCCACCCAAATAAATTCCCAGGTTCCACAAGGAATCACTTCTCCTGTGTTTCACAGGCTACGCTAATCCTCCCTAATCTGACTAACCCAAATTGATACTATCTAAATAAAAACTACTGCTATTATCCTTATAAAATTTAACTTTGCCTTCAAATTATAAAATGGCAAAGGCTAGCTGGTTGAGTCTCAACAAGAATGAAGTTAGGACTCTGAGACTTAACAGACTCAGAGACCAAACCAAAGACCAGGTTTTTCTTTGGTCTCCTCAGAGTTAAACAATCTATAAAACCACAATAGATATTCAATAGTGTTTCCCAAGTTGGGAAAGGAAAACACTGAACTTCAGATCTTTCCCTCAGACAGAGAGAGAGGCAAAGATGTTACCTCCTCCAGCCCTGAGAGAGAGTCTCTGAGAGTGTGTGTCTGCCAACTGCCAGAGAGAGTAATTGACACAGAAAAATAGTTAAAACTGTCAGCAGTTGAAATTAACATGCTCTCTCAGCTCTGCTTCAAACTCCAGTTCTTTTCTCAAGCCAGTCACTTTACTTCTTATCCCTAAACTAAGAAAACAATACTTATTTTCTAATATAATCCTTATAGTACATAAAGGTTTTTTTTAAAACCCTTACTTTCTGTCTTAGAATCAATACTGTGTATTGGTTCTAAGGCAGAAGAGTGGTAATGGCTAACAATGGGGGTCAAGTAACTTGCCCAGGGTCACACAGCTAGGAAGTGTCTGAGTTCAGATTTGAACCCAGGACCTCCCATCTCTGGGCCTGGCTCTCAATCCACTGAGCCACCCAGCTGTCCCCCAACATAAAGGGTCTTTGATGGAGGGGACATTGCTACTCACATTTGAGGAGATCTAGACAATGTTTATTTTAATTAATTTATTTATTTTGGTACATGATCATGATCACCAGAAATTTCTCAGTAACAGACAGGATGGAGTTATTTCTTCCTCTAATAAACATTTCCTGAGTGCTTACTATATATATATATATATATATATATATATATATATATATATATATATATATATATATATATATGTACACCATGAGAGTTCCAGTTTTCCAGTTCTATGCTTTTTGGGCGTGGGTGGGAGAAATGTAGAGCTTCTCACATCTAATTTTTTGTTGTTGAGTTGTTTCAGTCTTGTCTGAATCTTTGGGACCCCATTTTGAAGTTTTCTTGGCACAGTTACTGGAGTAGTTTGTCATTTCCATCTCCAGCTCCAACAGAGTTAAGTGACTTGTCCAGGGAAATATAGCTACTAAGTGTCTAAGGCTTGAGTTGAACTCTTGAAGAAGAGTTTTCCTGATTCCAAACCCAATGCTCATCTACTGTGCCTCCTATCTACCCTATGATACCCATACATATCTCATGCCTAATACCCATCTTGAGTATAGGATATTTTTGTAGGAGGGGACTCTACTGCCTACATTTAGAGCGACCTCAACATGAGTCATTTCCAGACTTTGTTTTAGAAATTTCCCTGAAGTTTTACTCTGGGTAAACATAAACCAAGGAGGAAATAACCCCTCTGGGATCAGATCTGGAAACTCCAGCATGATCCTTATGAGGATCCTTGGAGACCTTCTGGGGGCTCCTATCAGTACTACAAATAAGAATATGGTAAGTATAGAAGAGGAGTATGAAATCATACATGGGAGAAAATGCTTTCAGTTAGAGGGTTCAAGGAAGGACATGAGAGATGGCAGTTGAATTGGGTCTTGAAAAATAGGTAAGATGTTAGTAGGTAGAAATGGGGAAAAAAGGGAAGGGATTTTCAGGCCTAGGGAGCAGCATGAACAGAGGCCTAGAGACAGGAAAGTGTGAGGGCATATTCAAATTTGGCTATAAAGAAGAGGCCAATTCAGACAGAGATCTTTCTACTGTGCCACTTAGTTCTTGCTAAAAGAATTCATGAACAAAGAATTCAACTCTGAACTCAAGGGATAGCTCTCAGCATGTTTACTACAGGAACAAATAGACAGTGAAAAAATTGCCCTTGAAATGAGGCCATGGCAGAGAAAAAAAGTGTCTTTCCAAAAATAGAAAGATTACCCAAGCAAGACATCCAAGAAAGGCGACCACAGTCAGGTCAGGTGAAAACCAGAGATTAAGGAGACCCCAAAAGAATTTGAAGATTAATTTACCAGGGACACCAGAGATAATAATAAGAGGTTCTTTAAATCCATCAAATTGAGGAAACCAGCAAGAGGATCAGTGAAGCTGCTAAAGGTATGGACAGAAATGGGGAAAAAATACAGTCTGAATGCATTCTTTGCTTTGATCTCAACTTAAGAAAATTCCTGTCATCTTCTGGAGCAAACTAGTGAAGTCACTAGAACAAGTTTTACAATTCTAGGATGTTTTTTGACCTAACCTACAAATTGGAAACCAGAAATTATAGAAATGTTAAAGGCTAGGATGTGCTTTAAAAAATATAACGTAAAGACTGGAAGGGAATTTTGAGATCTAGTACAGATTGGGAAAGCTGGAGCTCAGAGATGGGCATTCTGATGAGGGGGAAGTTAAATCTCACCAAGTCAATAATCCTTTGTTGAGCACTTACTATGTGTCAAGCACTGTGCTTACAAAGAAACAGAACCTGCCTTCTTGAGAAGTTCATAATTTACTGGGAAAGACAACATGCAAAGACAAGAGAGAGGTAGATTATCTGGAGTAAAGGCAGCAACCCAGCAGAACTCTTTCAATATTTTCCTCCAGACATCTTTAAAATAATATGGCAAATTCCCCAATTGATAAATGGGCAAGGGACATCAAAACTATCAATAAGCACATGAAAAAGTGTTCTAAATCCCTCATAATTAGAGAAATGCAAATCAAAACAACTCTGAGGTACCACCTCACACCTAGCTGATTGGTTAACATGACAGCAAAGGAAAGTTAAGAAATGTTGGAGGGGATGTGGCAAAATTGGGACACTAATGCATTGCTGGTGGAGTTGTGAATTGATCCAACCATTCTGGAAGGCAATTTGGAACTATTCTCAAAGGGCTTTAAAAGACTGCCTGCCCTTTGATCCAGCCATACCATTGCTGGGTTTGTACCCCAAAGAGATAATAAGGAAAAAGACTTGTACAAAAATATTTATAGCCACGCTCTTTGTGGTGACAAAAAATTGGAAAATGAGGGGATGCTTTTCGATTGGGGAATGGGTGAACAAATTATGGTATATATATTAGTGATGGAATACTATTGTGCTCAAAGGAATAATGAACTGGAGGAATTCCATGTGAACTGGAATGACTTCCAGGAATTGATGCAGAATGACAGGAGCAGAACCAGGAGAACATTGTACACAGAGACTGATACACTGTGGCACAATCAAAAGTAATGACTTATCTACTAGTTGCAATGTAATGATTCAGGACAATTCTGAGGGACTTATGAGAAAGAATGCTATCCACATCCAGAGAAAGAACTGTGGGAGTAGAAACACAGAAGAAAAGCAACTGCTTGATCACATGGATCAATGGGGATATGATTGGGGATGTAGACTCTAAACAATCACCTTGGTGCAAATATCAGTAATATGGAAATAGGTTTTGAATAATGAAACATGTAAAACCCTGTGGAATTGCTTGTTGGCTATGGGAGAGGGATGGGGGGGGAGGGAAAGAACATGAAAAATAAAATAAAATAACATGGCAAATTCAATCCTGGAGTGGCATAGCCAACAAAGGGAAGGAGTTTGAGCCCATGAAAACTTAGGAGTTCAGCAGGAGAGACCTATCACCCTGGTGTGGAAGCCAGCCCAGATGTGGCACAACACCAGAGATGGGCCTTGGAGGCAGCTATGACAGCAGTTCCAGGAGCTCTCAGTCCAGAGAAGGTAAAGAGATTGGAACACTGGTCAGAAAGATTACAGGGGACTTTGAATTGACATTGGGCATAGGATAGGGTACTGTTTGGCAACTCCATTGCCTATACGTAGTTCTGGGTCACAGTTCCCCAGTAGACAGGAGTGCTTGTGGTCAGTAGTCTTCCTAAAATAGAAGCATGATACAATGATGGTCTTTTTTCATCCCTCATCCTTCTTGCCCTTTGTGGAATTTGACACATTGAATTCCTTCTGCTCCTGAATAGCTTTTCTGGTTCTTTGTGACACTGCTTTCTCATGGTTCTCCTTCTAGCTCACCATTCCTTCTCAGTCTCCTTTGACAGATCATGTCTCTAGTTGTGACTGTTCCCAAAACTCTGTCCTGGGTCTTTTTTTTTTCTTCTTTTCATATTCTTTTGATGACCTCATCAGTTCTCAAATACTTTAAATTATTGCATCCTTAGAGACAATTCTCAGATTTATATATCCTGCCTCAGTTCCTCTTCTGTGTGCCAGCACTCTATCACTAATTCGTAGGAACTTCCTTTTGCTTATTTCAAACTGGATGTCCCAGAAACATCTCAGAATCAGCATGTCCAAAACAGAACTCTTTATCTTCTCCTCCAAACCCATCATGCTAACAAACTTCCCTTTATGTTGGAAGAATGCCATTCTTCCAGGTTTCTAATCTTGGCATTGTCCTCTCCTCTTGACTCTTCTGCATCGAGCCAATCAATTGCCAAATTTGCCATTTCAACTTCTACAAAATCTCTCACATTTGATTATTCCTTTTCATTCAAAAAAGCTACCCTTTTTGTTCAAGCCCTCATTACTTCTCACAGATTATCGCAACAGACTCCAGATTGGTTCTACATTATCCTTCACAAAGCCGCCAAAGTGAATTTTCTTATGTAACAGTAATTCTCTGGCTCTCATTCCCTGGAGTCCTGATCTCAATCTCTTGGGGGGGGGGGCTTCTCTTCTCTGACATAGATGAACTCTCCCACTGATATTGTTACCCCAATTTTTAGGAACCAAGTCCAGTCCTCCAGTTCCATTTAACTACTTGGCAGCCAGATTAGTTTGTTTGCAGAGGAACATTTACTTCAGAGATGTAAGAACAAGCATCCCATTCACCCAGCATCTTGGCGCTATCTAATTCTACTCCTGAAGAAGAGAGAGGGATTAGGTTGAGGGCTTGACTCAGTTCATACATTGCATTAGTTCCCACTACGTTTAAGATGAGAACCTCTCCATCCCTTGGCTCAGCCTCCTGAAATCCTGGTTTCTTAGGGCATCTCTGCTAAGCTTGCTACATTTGTTTTGAAATCTTAAACTTATAATTCAAGGAGGCCATTCCCTGCACTTAGAATTGAAAAGGACAAATGAAAGCCCCAAACTCCAAACCCCAAACTCCCAGGTTCATATAGACTCAGGGGAAAGGGGAGGCAACCCTCAGGCCTTCTCTTAACTTACTGCCTAGTTATTTGCTGAGAGTGAATGAATCCGTCATCCCTGAACATAGGAGGAAAAGAGAGAATGTGATCCAGAGAGGTAGTTTTTTTAAAAGAAAAATTTTTTTTTTATTTATTTCATAAAATATTTCCCAATTACATTACATTTTTTTTTAACATTCATTAAAATTTTCTTGAGTTCCCAATTCTCTCCCTTCCTCTTGTTCCTCCCCACTTCTTGAGAAGGCAGGCAATATGATGTCAGTTATAAATGGGACATCAGACAGGTAATTTTAAAGGTGCAGCCAGTTCCAATTATGTAGCCAATGGAAAGAGTCCAATTTATGTGCTCATCCTCTAATTTCCTAGAAGAACCCAGCCCCTCGTGTCTCCCAAGTGATATCTCCAACTTGGTCCATCTTGGCATGTGCCTTAATCATAGATCTGATCATGTCACTCTCCTACTCAATAACCTCTAATGGCTACCAATTGCCTCTAGGATAAAATGTAAATTTTTGGTTTTTAAAATCCTCTCCAACCAGCTCCCAACCTGCTTTGCCAGCCTTAGATTCTACATTACTCTCCTTTCTGCATTCTCTGATCTAGTCAGATGTATCTTTTCTCTATTCCTCTCACATGCCATCATTCCATCTCCTATCTCCATGCTCTTTTGCTGGGTGCTCCTATACCTGGAATATACTCCCTCTGCACCTCCACCTCACAGAATCTCTCTCTTCCTTTGGGATTTGATTTAAACACCACTTTTCTCTCAATGATTAATGACCTCTCTTCCTAGCTTAAATTTAGCTATGTTGAATTTATTTTGTATATATATATATCATATAGGTATGCATGCATATATAACTATATTTCTATAAACCTATGTATATAAACATACATTTATATATGTATACATACATACATACACATGCATATATATGGCACCTCTCCGGAGTGAATGTAAGCTCTCTAATAAGATCTTTTTTTTTTATTTTGGTCTTTGAATCTCCAGTGTCTTGCATGGTGTCTGGTAAAGAGTAGGTGCTTCATAAGTTAATATTTGCTGATTGATTAAATAGTGAAAAATCCAAGCCATACTTCCCCAATTTTTTCCAGAATCGACAACTACCCCAACAACGTACCTGCCAATAAACATTTTGCACATCAGCAAACATTTACCATGGTCCTACTATGTGTCAATTATTGGGCTAAATTCTGGAATAGAAGACAAAAACTAAAAAATCTCGGCCATCAAGGAGCCTACCCGTCCAGTGTTCTATGTACCATACAAGTAGTCTTGTACATACAAGTAATATTGTACAAGTATGTATACAATACAAATAGGAAGAGAATGCATATTTGCTTTGTGTGAGTGTATTTGAATAAATATCAAAGTTCTGCAGGCCAACTTGAAGGGCCCCAGAAAATTCCAGTCCTTCCTGTATCCAACAGAGTTCATGGCACGTCTGGAGAGAGAGAGGGGAGATGGAATGGGTGTCCTGAAAACAGCAGAGAATTAACAGGGCATTTCATCTCTAATTTCAGATGGAACCAAATTAATCATTTCAGCAATTCAGGGCTCACTGACCTTTCCTAAGACTGTATTAACTAGGAGATTTGGCTTCAGCTGCCTTCAGATGAGGGCAAGTTAAGTAATCATCTCCATTCAGGAAGGGGGGAAATGACATCTTGATTACAAAGGCTTTGTTGATTCCAGATTGGATTCTTCTGCAGCCCCTTGTGGAGATTTGGGGTGAGTCAAGCCCTGAAAGCTACTGGTGACAGGAATTACAAATAGGGCAGTGGGGATGTGGGGGGCACTGGGGACATGCTGGCCTTTAAAACATGTCATGTTCAGTAAAATCAGTGCCAAAGAGAGAATGGTTCCAATCGATTTAAATGTCACAGAGAATAACCTTTCCTTGTCACTAGTCTTTGGTTGTTTTAATGGAGGCAAATATCCCTGGTGCCCAGCTGTTAAGCAGATCCAGATCAGGACCTTAGGAGAAGGGATTTCTGGTCATTAAAATGATCATTTAAAAGTGACAGAGAGCTCTTAGGGGAGTAAAAAGGAGTTAGGTTGCTGCTGGGGTCAGCTGCCTGGAAGATCTCTGTGCCTTACAGGTTTGTCTGTCTGTGTGGATCGGAAATTGCATTATGTTATCAGGTGTGATTGTAAAAATTATGTGATTACCTGGCTGGGGGCAGGGGGGTGGGGAGGAAGAGGAACAGGTTTTAAGAAGCCTTTTTAAAAATCATGCATTATTGATGCTTTAAAAATATCACTATTCCTTTCCAATCACCCACAGCTCTCTCCCCATTGAATCCTACATTGCCAAAAAGAAATATAATGAAACAAATCAAAATGATGCATTGGCTATGCATTACATACCACATTTACCTAAGAGTCACAAATTTACCCAAATACTTTGCCAATTATCTGTTCAGAAAACAGGTTTTACAAGGGATAGTTTTGAGCACTGGGTTTGAAGGCACGAGACCTAAGCTGAAATCTTAGTTATACTTCTACTTGGTGACCTTGGTTGAGTCACAATCTCTCTGGACTCATTTCCTCTTCTTTTAAGATGATGGAGTTGAATTAGCAATTTCTAAGATTCCAAGTGTGACCTCTTACATCCTTTGATGTCTAGAGTGTCTCAATTAGGTGTTTACATGGGTGCTCCTCCCCACGTAACTTCGCTCCGCACTGACTGAATTTTGTGAACTCTTTCCTAGCTTCTCTGTGGCTCTCTCTGAAAGACACTATCCCTAGACACCCTCTCCAGAACTAGGTGTTCCTTTTTACATACTACCAAGACAGATTGGACCAGGAAGAAGAATAAGCATATTCATTGCTTCTGTCATTTCCAGACCACTTTTTTTTTAAAAGCCCATTTACCTTCAGTTAGAATCAATATTAAGAATCAGTTTTAAGGCAGAAGAGCAGTAAGGGCTAGGCATTGAGGATTAAGTGACTTGCTCAGAGTCACACAGCTAAGAAATATCTGAGGTTAGATTTGAACCCAGGACCTCTTGTCTCCAGTCGTGGCTTTCAATCCATTGAACCACCTACCTGCCTATAGACCCTCCTTTTGAGGTCATTACTCAGTTTTCAAACTGTAGATTTTAGAGGGGATTAGGATTGGGAGTTAAATTTTATATATGTGACATATATATAATAAATAATAAATAATACAATAATAATAAAACAATAATAAATAATAATAAACATATACTAATATAATAATAACTGGGTTTAAAAAGTTAAAATGATTGGATATTTTTGAGCATAACCCCTACATAACCACAGCCACTTTTGTCAGTAAAAACAAAGTTCAAATCAAAGCCAACAAAAGCAAGACTAATTCAGTGAATTTGTTTCAAATGACAGGGGATCTAGAAAAATATTTAATACAATGTGTGTAATCAAGGTCAAATTTGAGTCTGCAAAGTGGCACTCTCATCATTAATCCATGTAGACTCATGCCAGAGATGATTTGTTTTTTTTTAGGGTACTTGCTGAATTTTGTAAGGGGGAAAAAGGGGTTATTTTAAAAAGGGTTGGACTTGATTATTTAAGAGTTTGGTTACCAGGGATTTAATTACTAAATCCCAAATGAATTATAAAGTCAGAATGGATGTTATGGTAGTTTATTTTACAATTAAAAAAGGGAGATATTAAGGAAGAGAGAAAGAGAGGAAAAAGAGAGATCCTCTTGAGCCAGGCAGGAGTTCAGAGGTCCCTGCCTGCCAAGGGAAAGGAGTCTCAAGATGGTGGGCCTTTCTGGAGCTGTCTCCAGAAAGGCCAAGGGAAAGGGAGTTAGCCTTTTCACTCACCACATATCAGTCCAGTCAGCAGATCCTTCTGCCCCTCTTCACCAGCCTCAACTCAAAAGCATGAAGAATTCCTCCTATCTCCACTTCCAAAAATGAAGAACTGTCCTCTTACAGGAAGTTCCACTCCAAGTGTCTTAAAGTTGAACTCCCAGAAGACTCCGTTCAGACCCTTGTCTCTTTCTTTTAAAGACCTTTTTTCTTGTGTCACTTCCCCTAATTCCACAACTACCAATCGTAGTTGACCTCTGCTCTAGAACTGCCCAGAAGGCATAACAAATTCTTATTCGTTATCCACTATTTCACATGTGGGTCACAGACCTCCCACTAAATGATTAAGTGGGATGATTACACATTTGGTGATTATATCTAACGTGGGCAGATCTTCCTACTCAACTCTAAGTATCATTTTTGCACTTTTTGTGAATGAATCTAAAAATAGGCAGGTCTCTATACTTAACTTTTAAGTAGGATGTTTACACTTATGGGGATTAAAATCTAAAGATAGACATGAATTACAATTTAAATCTTTACAATCGGGGAAGAGCTAAGTATCTTCATTTCAATTGGGGAAAGCCAAATCCACTCTTCACAATTTGAATATGAAATATATAAATTTGAAGTTAAAAAATCTTGTTGTGGAAGTTAAAAGAACCACAATATCCATTAGAATTCTTATTGTTACTCATTTCAGTAAGCTATAATAGTTAAAGGAATTGTAGAGGATGGAAGAAGTACAGGGGATAAGGAAAGGTTTGTAACAAGGAATGGAAAAGTTGAAGGTATAGAGGGAATATGGATGCTGGTGATGGAAAAGGAGAGAGCTACCCTCTGCTGAGAGGCTGTTTGTAAAAAAAATGGGGTTCCTAAGAAATGGGCCAACTATGATGGCCTGAGGGGATGTCTTCTCTATTGATTGATGTTGGAGATACCCTCCTGAGGGACAAGCTTCTCCCTTTTTTGTTATTTAAATAAAGATGAATTTGATAACAAGTTTGGATCAGGAAGTTATCAGGGTAGGGGAAAGAGGGGTTCCCTACACTTTGCAACAGATTGGGTTTGAGTCTCTCTCAGCTTTTGAGCTGAGGCCAGGCCTCAGGTGGAGGGTTTCTTTTATTCCTGTCTATGCTAATCTGTACAAGTTTTCTTGAGTTCAAAGTCTTAGCAGTAGACAGCAAGAGGAAGAAAAGGTTCTGATTTTCAGAGCTGGTTGGGCCTGTCTCTTTGGGCTAGTGCCCTAAAGATCAGCCTTATAGTTAAAGCTGCTCTCCTTAAATCCTTTTGGAGGCCTCCACCTCCAGCCTCCTTCAGAGCAAAACCTCTCCTCATCTCCTCAGACCCCGCTATCTTTAAGGAAACCATCTCAGTCCCCTCCACTCAGTTCTCACATCTACCAATTACTGTCGATGTCTCCCCTGTGCCAATGGTGGCTCTAGCTTAACCCAGGACCGCCCAGAGTTCTGTTTCCTGTGCACATGTCTGTTGAAGGTCATATTCTCAAATAATTAAATCTTGATCTTTGCTGCAGCCCTTCCTAAATCCTGTTACTCTGAGTAGGGTGGAGATTGTAAGTTCCAAGACCTGGTTCTGTCATTCCAAGTATCTCTATTGTATCAATTCTAAAATCAATCATGACTCAAAGAACTTCCTGTTCTATGCTTAAGCATAGGTCAAAGCCCTTTCCATTATTTAGCAAAAGGTTTCTGTCCTAAAGTAGTCTTAAGTAGGGAGGAGAAGGATCCTCCCATGCCAAGGAGTTTCATATTCCAATAGAGTTCTTACTATCAGTAGGAGATATTTTCAAGTATGAAATTTCCCAATGGGGAACTTTCCAACATTCATAAGTCTAAGAAATTTTAAGGTTTACATATCTGAGGTCAGAATTGAAACCAGGACCTCCCATATCAAAGCCTATCCACTGAGCTACCTACATGCTCCCATAAGATATATATATATATATATATATATATATATATATATTTATTTATTTTTGGATTCCAATTAAGTTTTAATTTGCCTCTCCATGAGCCCTTATTAATTATAATTTTTATCACATTATGATCTGAAAGACACTGCATTTGTCTTCTTTCCTACATTTGATTATGATTTTTTAAATTAAAAAAATTTTTTTTCATTGTAAGTTATTTATTTAGTCAATTTAGAACATTATTCCTTGGTTACAAGAATCATATTTTTCCCTCCTTTTCCTCCCCCCACCCTTTCCATAGTTGACGTGCAATTCCACTGGGTATTAAATGTGTCCTAGATCAAACCTATTTCCATGTTATTGGTGTTTGCATTAGGATGTTCATTTAGAGTCTTCATCCCCTAATCATATCCCTTTGATCCATGTAATCAAGCAGTTGTTTTTCTTCTGTGTTTCTACTCTCATAGTTTTTCCTCTGAATGTGGATAGAGTTCTTTCTTATAGATCTCTCCAAGTTGTTCAGGATCACTGCATTGCCACTGATGGAGAAGTCCATTACATTCGATTGTACCACAGTGGATTGGTCTCTGTGTACAATGTTCACTTGGTTCTGCTCCTTTCACTCTGCATCAATTTCTGGAGATTGTTCCAGTCTCCATGGAATTCCTCCACTTTATTATTCCTTTTAGCACAATAGCATTCCATCACCAACATATGCCACAATTTGTTCAGCCATTCCCCAATTGAAGGACATCCCCTCATTTTCCAATTTTTTGCCACCACAAAGAGCACAGCTATGAATATTCTCGTACAAGTCTTTTTCCTTATTATCTCTTTGGGGTACAAACCCAGCAGTGCTATGGCTGGATCAAAGGGCAGACAGTCTTTTATAGCCCTTTGAGAATAGTTCCAAATTGCCCTCCAGAAGGTTGGATCAATTCACAACTCCACCAGCAATGCATTAATGTCCCAACTTTGCCACATCCCTTCCAGCATTCATTACTTTTCCTTTGCTGTCATGTTAGCCAATCTTCTAGGTGTAAGGTGATACCTCAGGGTTGTTTTGATTTGCATCTCTCTGATTATAAGAGATTTAGAACACTTTTTCATGTGCTTTTTAATAGTTTTGATTTCTTTAACTGAAAACTGCCTATTCATGTCCCTTCCCACTTTTCAATTGGAGAATGGCTTGATTTTTTGTACAACTGGTTTAGCTTATTATAAATTTGAATAATTAGACCTTTGTCAGAGTTTTTTGTTATTAAGATTGTTTCCCAATTTGTTGCTTCCCTTCTAATTTTAGTTACATTGGTTTTGTTTGTACAAAAACTTTTTAATTTGATGTAGTCAAAATTTTTTTACATTTTGTGATTTTTTTCTAGCTCTTGCTTGGTTTTAAAATCTTTCCCTTCCCAAAGGTCTGACATGTATACTATTCTGTGTTCACCTAATTTACTTATAGTTTCCTTCTTTGTATTCAAGTCATTTACCCATTCTGAGTTTATCTTGGTGTAGGGTGTGAGGTATTGATCTAAACCTAATCTCTCCCACACTGTCTTCCAATTTTCCCAGCAATTTTCATCAAATACTGGATTTTTGTCCCAAAAGCGGGGGTCTTTGGGTTTGTCATAGACTGTCTTGCTGAGGTCACTTACCCCAAGTCTATTCCACTGATCCTCCTTTCTGTCTCTTAGCATGTACCAAATTGTTTTGATGACCACTGCTTTGTAATATTGTTTGAGATCTGGGACTGCAAGGTCACCTTCCTTCACATTTTTTTTATCATTTCCCTGGATATCCTTGATCTTTTGTTCTTCCAAATGAACTTTGTTATGTATTTTTCTAATTCAGTAAAAAGTTTTTTGGTAGTTCAATGGGTATGGCACTAAATAAGTAAATTAATTTGGGTAGCATTGTCATTTTTATTTTGTTAGTTCATCCTACCCATGAGCAATCAATGTTTTTCCAATTGTTTAGATTTAGTTTTAATTGTGTGGAGAATGTTTTGTAGTTGTGTTCATATAGTTCCTGTGTTTGTCTCGGCAGATAGATTCCTAAGTATTTTATATTGTCTACGGTGATTTTAAATGGAATTTCTCTTTCTAATTCTTGCTGCTGAGATGTGTTGGAGATATATAGAAATGCTGATGACTTATGTGAGTTTATTTTGTATCCTTCAACTTTGCTGAAGTTGTTGATTATTTCCACTAGCTTTTTAGTTGATTCTCTAGGATTCTTTAAGTAGACCATCATGTCATCTGCAAAGAGTGATAACTTGGTCTCCTCATTGCCAATTTTAATACCTTCAATTTCTTTTTTCTTCTCAAATTGCTATTGCTAGTGTTTCTAGTACAATGTTAAATAATAGAGGTAATAATGGGCATCCTTGTTTCACTGCTGATCTTATTGGGAATGCATCTAGTTTATCCCCATTGCAGATGATGTTTGCTGATGGTTTTAGATATATACTGTTTATTATTTTTAGGAAAGGCCCTTCTATTCCTATGCTTTCTAGTGTTTTCAATAAGAATGTTTTTTTATTTTATCAAAGGCTTTTTCTGCATCTATTGAGATAATCATGTGATTTTTGTTGGTTTGCTTGTTAATATGGTCAATTATATGGATGGTTTTCCTGATACTGAACCATCCTTGCATTCCTGGTATGAATCCTACCTGGTCATAGTGAATAACCCTTGTGATGACTTGCTGGAGTCTTTTTGCTAGGATTCTATTTAAGATTGGTCTATAGTTTTCTTTCTCTGTTTTTGACCTGCCTGGCTTTGGGATCAGTACCATATTCCTAAGATATTTTTAATAAGAAATACAAACTAAAAAAATAGTCTATCCTGTGACATCAAAGGTATATATTGCATTCTATAAGGTTGATTACAGAATTGCTAAATATAAAAAGCTTCATTCATTAAGAGAAATGTTGATACTACCTGGAAGCTATTGACTGTCATAGTTGCGATGATGTTTGGTGAATCATATGTAAGCAGCTTCAAAGGGTTACCTGTCCAAATAATGCATTGGGTAGGAGAATTGCCAGTATAGTTAAAGATCTTTGTAATCACTCAATTGAAAAAAAAAAACAAACCCTTCATATTTTGCTTTGCAAACAAATAGCGCAACAGATGTAGTTAGAAATGTTCATGTGATTACATATGTATAATTTATTGCTTTTGATGTTAAGGATATGTGTTACTTTGTAAACCTATCTATGGAATGCCACCATAAGAGAAAATTTCTATACCACTGACAGAGTTTTAAAAAACAAAAATGATACAATGCGATAGAACTTATTGGACTGAACTGACAAAATTTAGTTGATGTCAGGATGAAATACAAGTTTACAAGTACTAGTTAAAAATGTGGGCTCCCCATAAAATTTGTACAAACTGCATATTTGCATACACTTACCATTTGTATCGAGAAAAATGACTAAAGAGGTACTAAAGTTTTTTATATTATTATAAGAGTAACGAACTTTATAAAAATGATCCTTGAAAAAAGGCTTTTTGTAAAACTGTACGAAAATGAGAAACATAATGGCTTGGCTCTCTCATGGCAAAGAACTTCAAAGGTTATTGGAACTAAAAGAAGAAATTTCTGTTTTTGCCAAGATAAAAAAGTCAAAACAAGTTTATTTTACAATGCAAATTCTCTACTGAAACCTGCAAATTTGGTGGATATTTTTGATAAACAATTTCCTAAATGAATCAATTCAATGTTTTCAAATTCAAACTCTGATTTAGAAAGATAAAATGATTGAATTTATGAATATTGGGAAGGAACTTCCTGTTGTTTATAAATAGAGTGTGCCAGGAGAAGAATATTCAGAGAAGCAAATGACAAACTAGTCCAGGTCTTTGCCAAGAAAACCCCAAATAGGATAACAAAGAGTTGGACATGACTGAAATGTCTGAACAACAAAAAAGAAGAGATAACAGAGAGGTCAGGATAGGTAGAATGGACAACTTATGAGTCTCACTCTTATTTGATTTGTTCAATGTCTTTTTTTAGTTGCCTGTTAGATTTTTGTTGTTCATTCATTTTAGTCGTATCTAACTCTTTGTGACTCAATTTGGGGTTTTCTTTGCAAAGCTACTGGACTTGGAGTAGCTAACCATTTCCTTCTTCAGTTTATTTTATTTTATAGGTGAGAAAGAACTATGAGAGTAGAAATGCAAAAGAAAAACATATACCATCACTTATCACATGTATATATGAGTATGTAATTTGGGGTTTAGGCTTTTAAAAATCGCTCTATAGCAAAAATGAAAAATATGGAAATAGGTATCAAGTGATAGCATTTGTACAACCCAATGGAATTGCTTGTTGCCTCTGGGAGTGGGGAGGAAAGAGAGAAGGGAAAGAAAATAAATCACATAAACAAGGAAAAATAATTAAAAATAAAAAAATTTTTAATTTAAAAAATATTTTATAGGTGAGGAAACTGAGGGAAAAAGGGTTAAGTGACTTGCCCTAGGTCACTCAGCTAATAAATATCTGAGGTAAGGTTTAAATTCAGGCCTTCCTGACTTCAGGTCCAGCACTCTATTCACTGAGTCACCTAGTTGCCCTGTTTGTTAGATTTTTTTAAAATTTAAATTAATTTATTTAGTCAATTTATAACATTATTTCTTGGTTACAAGAATCATATTTTTTCCTTCCCTCCCATCCCCCCACCCTTCCCATAGCTGCCACACAATTTCACTGGGTATTACATGTGTCCTTGATCAGAACCCATTTCCATGTTATTGGTGTTTGCATTAGGATGTTCATTTAGAGTCTACATCCCCAATCATATCCCCTTGACCCATGTATTCAAGTAGTTGTTTTTCTTCTGTGTTTCTACTCCCACACTTTTTCCTCTGAATGTGGATATGTTTTTTCTTGTAGATTCCTCCGAGTTGTTTTGGATCACTGCATTGCCACTAATGGAGAAGTCTCTTACATTTGATTGTACCACAGTGTATTAGTCTCTGTGTACAATGTTCTCCTGGTTCTGCTCCTCTCACTCTGCATCAATTTCTGGAGATTGTTCCAGTCTCCATGGAATTCCTCCACTTTATTATTCCTTTGAGCACAATAGTATTCCATCACCAACATATACCACAATTTGTTCAGCCATTCCCCAATTGAAGGACATCCCCTCATTTTCCAATTTTTTGCCACCACAAAGAGCGCAGCTATGAATATTCTTGTACAGGTCTTTTCCCTTATTATCTCTTTGGGATATAAACCCAGCAGTGCTATGGCTGGATCTGTTTATTAGATTTTTAATGCCCAAATACATGATAAAATTTTTTTTTTAAATATATTTTATTTGATCATTTCCAAGCATTATTCGTTAAAGACATAGATCATTTTCTTTTCCTCCCCACCACCCCCCATAGCCGACGCGTAAGTCCACTGGGCATTAAATGTTTTCTTGATTTGAACCCATTGCTTTGTTGATAGTATTTGCATTAGAGTGTTCATTTAAAGTCTATCCTCTGTCATGTCCCCTCAACCTCTGTATTCAGGCAGTTGCTTTTTCTCGGTGTTTCCACTCCCATAGTTTATCCTTTGCTTATGAATGGTGTTTTTTTTCTCCTGGATCCCTGAAAGTTGTTCAGGGACATTACACCGCCCCTAATGTAGAAGTCCATTACGTTCGATTATACCACAGTGTATTAGTCTCTGTGTACAATGTTCTCCTGGTTCTGCTCCTCTCGCTCTGCATCACTTCCTGGAGGTTGTTCCAGTCTCCATGGAACTTCTCCACTTTATTATTCCTTTGAGCACAATAGTATTCCATCACCAACATATACCACAGTTTGTTCAGCCATTCCCCAATTGATGGGCATCCCCTCGTTTTCCAGTTTTGGGCCACCACAAAGAGCGCAGCTATGAATATTTTTGTACAAGTCTTTGTGTCCATTATCTCTTTGGGGTACAGACCCAGCAGTGCTATGGCTGGGTCAAAGGGTAGATATTCTTTTGTCGCCCTTTGGGCATAGTTCCAAATTGCCCTCCAGAATGGTTGGATCAGTTCACAACTCCACCAGCAATGAATTAATGTCCCTACTTTGCCACATCCCCTCCAGCATTCATTACTTTCCTTTGCTGTTATGTTAGCCAATCTGCTAGGTGTGAGGTGATACCTCAGAGTTGTTTTGATTTGCATCTCTCTGATTATAAGAGATGTAGAACACTTCTTCATGTGCTTGTTAATAGTTTTGACTTCTTTATCTGAGAACTGCCTATCCATTTCCCTTGCCCATTTATCAATTGGAGAATGGCTTGATTTTTTGTACAATTGATTTAGCTCATTATAAATATGAGTAATTAAACCTTTGTCAGAGGTTTCTATGAAGATTTTTTCCCAATTTGTTGTTTCCCTTATGATTTTAGTTATATTGGTTTTGTTTGTACAAAAGCTTTTTAGTTTGATGTAGTCAAAATTATTTATTTTACATTTTGTGATTCTTTCTATATCTTGCTTGGTTTTAAAGCCTTTCCCCTCCCAAAGGTCTGACATGTATACTATTCTGTGTTTACCCAATTTACTTATGGTTTCATTCTTTATGTTTAAGTCACTCACCCATTTTGAATTTATCTTGGTGTAGGGTGTGAGGTGTTGATCTATTCCTAGTCTCTCCCACACTGTCTTCCAATTTTCCCAGCAGTTTTTATCGAATAGTGGATTTTTGTCCCAAAAGCTGGGATCTTTGGGTTTATCGTATACTGTCTTGCTGAGGTCGTTTTCCCCCAGTCTATTCCACTGATCTTCCTTTCTGTTTCTTAGCCAGTACCAAATTGTTTTGATGACTGCTGCTTTGTAATATAGTTTGAGGTCTGGGACTGCAAGGCCCCCATCATATGTGTTTTTTTTCATTATTTCCCTGGATATCCTTGATCTTTTGTTCTTCCAAATGAACTTTGTTATGGTTTTTTCTAAATCAGTGAAGAAGTATTTTGGTAGTTCAATGGGTATGGCACTAAATAGATAAATAAGTTTGGGTAGGATGGTCATTTTTATTATATTGGCTCGTCCTATCCATGAGCAGTTAATGTTTTTCCAATTGTTCAAGTCTAGTTTTAGTTGTGTGGCGAGTGTTTTGTAGTTGTGTTCATATAGTTCCTGTGTTTGTCTTGGGAGATAGATTCCTAGGTATTTTATTTTGTCTAAGGTGATTTTGAATGGGATTTCTCTTTCTAGTTCTTGCTGCTGAGCTGTGTTGGAGATATATAGAAAAGCTGATGATTTATGTGGGTTTATTTTGTATCCTGCAACTTTGCTAAAGTTGTTGATTATTTCAATTAGCTTTTTGGTTGAATCTCTAGGATTCTTTAAGTAGACCATCATGTCATCCGCAAAGAGTGATAACTTGGTCTCCTCCTTGCCTATTCTGATGCCTTCAATTTCTTTATCTTCTCTAATTGCTACTGCTAGTGTTTCTAGTACAATGTCAAATAGTAGAGGTGATAATGGGCATCCTTGTTTCACTCCTGATCTTATTGGGAATGCATCTAGTTTATCCCCATTGCAGATGATATTAGCTGTTGGTTTTAGATATATACTGTTTATTATTTTTAGGAATGACCCTTCTATTCCTATGCTTTCTAGTGTTTTTAATAGGAATGGGTGTTGTATTTTATCAAAGGCTTTTTCTGCATCTATTGAAATAATCATGTGGTTCTTGCTAGTTTGCTTGTTGATGTGGTCAATTATGTGGATGGTTTTCCTAATGTTGAACCAGCCCTGCATCCCTGGTATGAATCCTACTTGATCATGGTGAATGATCCTTCTGATCACTTGCTGGAGTCTTTTTGCTAGTATCCTATTTAAAATTTTTGCATCTATATTCATTAGGGAGATTGGTCTATAGTTTTCTTTCTCTGTTTTTGACCTGCCTGGTTTTGGAATCAGTACCATGTTTGTGTCGTAAAAGGAGTTTGGTAGAACTCCCTCTTTGCTTATTATGTCAAATAGTTTGTATAGTATTGGGGTTAACTGTTCTCTGAATGTTTGATAGAATTCACAGGTGAATCCATCAGGCCCTGGGGATTTTTTCTTAGGAAGTTCTTTGATGGCTTGATGGATTTCAATTTCTGATATGGGATTATTTAAGAATTCTATTTCCTCTTCTGTTAGTCTAGGCAGTTTGTATTTTTGTATATATTCATCCATTTCTCCTAAATTGGTGTATTTATTGCCATATAATTGGGCAAAGTAATTTCTAATGATTGCCTTAATTTCCTCCTCATTGGAGGTGCTGTCCCCCTTTTCATCTTTAATGCTGTGAATTTGCTTTTCTTCCTTCCTTTTTTTAATTAGATTGACCAGTACTTTGTCTATTTTGTTTGTTTTTTCAAAGTACCAGCTTCTTGTCTTATTTATTAAATCAATAGTTCTATCACTTTCGATTTTATTAATTTCTCCCTTAATTTTTAGGATTTCTAATTTGGTTTTCTGCTGGGGGTTTTTAATTTGATCGCTTTCGAGTTTTTTCAATTGCATTTCCAATTGATTGATCTCTGCTCTCCCTTGTTTGTTAATATGAGCTTTCAGGGATATGAATTTGCCTCTGATTACCGCTTTGGCTGCATCCCAAAAGGTTTGAAAGGATGTTTCGCCATTGTCATTTTCCTTGATGAAATTATTAATTGTTTCTATGATTTCTTCTTTAGCTAAACGGTTTTGGAGTATCATATTGTTTAATTTCCAATTGGTTTTAGATTTGGTTTTCCATGTACCATTACTAATCATTATTTTTATTGCCTTGTGATCTGAGAAGGCTGCATTCATTATTTCTGCTTTTTTGCATTTGTGTGCTATGTTTCTGTGACCTAATGTATGGTCAATTTTTGTGAATGTGCCATGTGGTGCTGAGAAGAAGGTGTATTCCTTTTTATCCCTATTTATTTTTCTCCATATGTCTATTAATTCTAATTTTTCTAAGATTTCATTCACTTCTTTTACCTCTTTCTTATTTATTTTTTGATTTGATTTATCTAAATTTGATAATGGTTGGTTTAAGTCTCCCACTAGTATGGTTTTATTGTCTATTTCTTCCTTCAATTCTCCTAGTTTCTCCATTAGAAATTTGGGTGCTATATTATTTGGTGCATACATGTTGATTAATGATATTTCCTCATTGTCTAGAGTCCCTTTTAACAAAATATAATTACCTTCCCTATCCCTTTTGATCAGGTCTATTTTTGCATTGGCTTTATCAGATATCATGATTACCACTCCTGCCTTCTTTCTATCAGTTGAGGCCCAGAAGGTCTTACTCCATCCTTTAATTCTGACCTTGTGGGTGTCAACCCGCCTCATGTGTGTTTCTTGAAGACAACATAT